>NC_057805.1:133911957-134211957 GCF_018294505.1 Triticum aestivum | reverse complement strand
CCACATAAAAATCCGTGTCTCTCTGTCTCGATTATTTCTCGTTATTATCTAATAACTGGTATCAGAGCTGAGGTTCGAGATACGAGTTTGAGACGAGAGAATTAGGGCCGCAATCCGCCGCCGCCGCAATCCGCCGAGACCGACGAGGATTCAATCTACGCGTCACCGAGCAATCGGGTCAACGAGGTTAACTTTTCTCAAAGGCCGCTGTGCGCTGGGGATACGTCGAGTCGCAGGTTCCGTCAAGACCGACGGGAACCGTTCGTACGCGCGCAGATCACGCGAGCGGCTTCGCTGCGATTCCATCGTTCTGGCACGGTCCGCCTAGCTGCCACTGGTGCTTACCAAAGCAACCGGCTTCAAGTCTCGAGATTCAGGCCACGTTGTGCTGGTGTGCTGCTGCTACTTCGCATCAACCAAACAAATACTACAATACAATACTATTACTACTCTAGATAAGGCTGGTGCTAGTGCTCCTGTTCATCACTTGAAGGCTACAGTGCACGTTGATTATTGTGCAGTATACCCCGTTGCTCCCGTAAACACTACCAGGTGCTATTTAACCTATTTTTCGTCTGCTCCGCATATTAATTCTGTCAAGAATTTTTCTATCGGCTTGTACTACTTTGTGAACACAGATTTAATCTACTCATGGCATCCATGAAGTATGATGTTCCGCTGCTGGATCGTGACACAAGGTTTACCCTATGGCAAGTCGAGATGCGAGCGTTGTTGGCGCAAGCCAATTATCAGGATGCACTCAGTTTTTCTTCAAGGTGGAGTTTTGAGGATTATGGCCCGTCGGGATAATGGATGCAATTTGCTGCAGTTATTTGAAGAACACAATTCAGTTATCAAGAAAAAAAGGGGTATGGAGGAGGTAATTATTAAGCCTGTTGGTAGCCAGCATATACACTATTCTCTCCATAGTGTTTTGCTGTTATGCATGTGAAGGTTTTGTTTTGATATTCATGTTCGTGATGAGAATCAGTTGAGGTGCAAGAAGGAGATTTTTTTGTTTCAGCTAGATACTACAACATTTAGCGTTGTTAAGTTTCAAGTGCAATTTAGTTGTCTTTGCTCTTTCAAGAGGGGTCTATTGCAGAGTTGAAACTCCGTTGCATGTTAAGATGGTTCCTTCATCCGACAGTTTTTCTACAAGGGAAGTTTATGACCATGTCATGGATTTTTCATTAACCACTACAAGTCGGCAGTTTTTGGGTGCACGCGATGCCGTCCGTACCATATGCTCTTGCATGAGTATTGTTTGCCGACGTTTGTGCTTTTAGTTTTGAAGCACGTTCAAATTCCATGAGATGAGTTCTTCACAATGCGATGTGCATCAAGATGTTGCACTATGAGCTATGCGCTCGTTCAGGCACCACGGGAGATATGATGACTTATGTCATTTGATGATTGAGCAATTTCAGTTTTTGAGGTCAGTGGCACAGACTCAAACTTTTATTGGGAGACCAAGTTATGTTAGTCTGCATTGTTGATAGTTGTGCTGTTTTCTGGACGACCTACCGACTGATTTGCTCAATATGACTTCATGAGAAGTTTATTAGTCCTATGGACGTTTCCAGGCATAAGGTTTACTTGTGATGACTCTAATTGAGGAGTTGATGCTATCTATGATTATTGTAAGGGATTTCGTCTCAAGGTGGAGTGTTATTTTATTGTGTTCCGAATCCCATACAAGTGTTTTTTTTTGACTATTTACTGTAGAGCAACAGCCCCACAGTCCTTTTATTCCAGAAATTTTTGCCCAGGCCTGTTTAAATCCGCTCCCACTGGGAGTCGAACCCAGGACCTGGGGTGCTACTAAGGTCGCTGCAACCACTAGGCTACAGGCCCGTTCGCATCCCATACAAGTGTTGTACTACAGATGAAGTCCTACCGGACTACGGCATGCCAACCGTGCTAGACGTAGCATGACTACAACTCTGTTTCGTTTCCACCAAGAAAGAGAGTTGTTTGCCCCTTTATATAGTACCAGCTCGTCATAGAATAGATGAGAGAGAGATCTCCACTAGATTAGCACGTAGAGGGTTTGTCCTCTCGTGTAATGTAATACTCCTCCCAATTATAGTGATACGCCGCCGTGCGTTCCGTGGTTTTCTCCCGCAAGGGTTTCCACGTAAAAATCCGTGTCTCTCTGTCTCATTTATTTCTCGTTATTATCTAACAAATAACTCTTTAGTTAAAACAGTAGTCAATGACAAGTAGGCCCCACGGCCACTATTCACACTTTGACCAGGTCAAACATTTACTGTGGACTTGCTGACTGTGTATGCTGACTCAGCCACTGGACCCCACCTGTCATTCTAATAGGCTAGCTGCGTGTGTGTATAAAAAGTAGTACACTGTTTAAATTCGAATTTAGATATATTTCCAGAAATTCCAGAAAATGGTTTAATCTTTGAAAATTCATATAAAATAAAACGTAGCTTGGATCGAAAAACTTTCTACATGAAAGTTGCTCAGAAAAATCCAACGAATCCGAATACGCGGTCCGTTCATCTGTCACATGCTTCTAGCATGCTGAACATGGAACTTTCCCCCTCCGATCATCTGTGAGACATAGGTTCGGAACCGGGAAAACATTCCCGATTGATCTCCCCCTTCACTTATATCGTATAGCCCTGCGTTAGAGCCCCCTAGCTTTGCTTGTCGTCATGTCATGCATTTGTGTGCTTGTATTTACTGCTTCTTCCCCCTCTTCTCTCCGGTAGACTTCGAGACTGACGTCGATGCTGCCCCTGTGTTCGACTACGTCACCGACAACCCTCCTTCTCGTCTGAGCAACCAGGCAAGCCCCCCCTTTGATCATCCCGATATCGCCCATTTCCTTTCTCTCATGCTTGCATTAGATTTTGCTACTGTAATTGTTTGCTCCTATTCTGATGCATAGCCTGCTTTTGTAACCTGCTTATTGTTACCTACCTGCTTATCCTAAACTGCTTAGTATAGATTGGTTAGTGATCCATCAGTGACCCCCACCTTGTCCTTGCTGCCCCTGCTTCATCATTGAAGACCCGGTCAACGAGATCGAAAACCAGGCCCCGGCACCGCACATCACTTTCCCCTTAGTTGCTCGACACTACTGGGTTACTATTGAGTGCCGAGGGTGAGACCTCATCAGCACTTCTGATGTTAACCCTGTAGTGTAGCTATTCGGTCATGGTCATCGAGGGTGATTCTGTCTTAACCACTTCCGATACGACTCTGTCGTGCAAGCCCTCAAGTGTGAACCTCGAGGGTGGATCCTCTTACGTTCACCTTGATGATTACATCGAGTGGAATTCACCGGGGGTGATTCCTCAGGTTTTCACCTTGATGTTTGGACACACGGATACTTGGACTTTACAACTGTTGCTTGGAAAGGCGGGTCGACCCTGAGGGGTACCCGCGAGTGATGTGGAGACGGGTTGACCTGGAGGGTACCCGAGAGTTGAATACGAGGCGTGGCCGGGCATTCTTAGCCCTTGCCGCAAGTCCTCAAGACGGGGCGACGGGGTCACATCTTTCGTGAGTCTCTGCTCGTGACCGCACTACCAACACACTAACGGTTTGGATATTTGATCCGAGGGGCCTCTGGCCTAATAGCACTAACCATCACGTGGGCATTGTATGGGTGTTCTACATCGTATGCATCAGCCGAAGCTTAATAGACGTCAGCGACTGAGCGGCGCGCGCCAGGTTGGACTGCGTAAGCACCTGCCTTTTTGAAGGAGGTAGCTAGGTCTGCTCACTGGCCGCGTACGCAACATGCAGGAGTTCCCGGGGCGATGGCCCATGACCCCTGGGGGCATAGGTTTAGTCCGGCGTGTTGACCTCTCTATTAAGCCTAGGTCGGGTTGCGGCGTATTGTTTGGCCGAGGCTGGGCATGACCCAGGAAAGTGTGTCTTGCCAGAGTTAAGCGAGTGTGGTGGGTAAGTTGGTGCACCCCTGCAAGGAAGAAAACATCTATCGATAGCCTGTTCTATGGTAACGGACACTTGGAGTTGTATCCCGATCGATACAACTAGAACTAGATACTTGAGGTGATAACTGGATAGTATGGCTCTGGGATTGCTTTCTCGTAGGAAGTCGAGAAAGGATCTCTGGTCGAGGTTTATAACACTACTACTACTTTACTTTATGCTACTCTTATCTCTTCTGATGCTGCAAGACGCTTGAAGATGCTAGTCTTCGATAAGCTAGGCTTTCCCCTTCTCTTCTGGCATTCTGCAGTTCAGTCCACATATACTACCCATTTCATTGATACCGATGCATATGTAGTGTAGATCCTTGCTTGCGAGTACTTTGGATGAGTACTCACGGTTGCTTTGCTCCCCTTTTTCCACCTCTTTCCATTCTTCCCAGATGCTGCAACTAGATGGTGGAGCCCAGGATCCAGACGCCACCTTCGACGACTACTGCTACTACACTGAGGGTGCCTACTACTACGTGGAGGCCGCCGACGACCAGGAGTAGTTAGGAGGCTCCCAGGTAGGAGGCCTTGCCTTTTCGATCGATGTTGCTTTTGTGCTAGCCTTCTCAAGGCAATCTTGTCTAACTTATGTCTGTACTCAGATATTGTTGCTTCCGCTGACTCTTGTGTTTTCGAGCTGATGTATTCGAGCCCTCGAGGCCCCTGGCTTGTAATATAAAGCTTGTATTATTTTAATTTGTGTTTAGAGTTGTGTTGTAATATCTTCCCGTGAGTCCCTGATCTTGATCGTACACATTTGTGTGTATGATTAGTGTACGATTGAATCGGGGGCGTCACATGAGTCTCGGTCATGTCTACATAGTTCTCGAACCCGTAGGGTACGCACGCTTAACGTTCGATGATGATCGGTATTATGAGTTTATGTGTTTTGATGTACCAAAGGTTGTTCGAAGTCCCGGATGTGATCATGGACATGACGAGGAGTCCAGAAATGGTCGAGACATGAAGATTGATATATTGGAAGGTTATGTTTGGACATCGAAATGGTTTCAGATGAGTTCGGGCATTTTCCGGAGTACCGGGGGTTTACCGGAACCCCCGGGGGGTTAATGGGCCTTCATGGGCCATGGTGGAAGAGAGGAGGAGGCGGCCAAGTGGTGGGTTGCGCCCCCCAAGCCCAATCCGAATTGGGGAGGGGGGCCGGTCCCCCTTTCCTTCTCTCCTCCTTCCCCTTCCTTCCCCCTCCTAGTTGGACTAGGAAAGGGGGGAAACCTACTCCTAGTAGGAGTAGGAATCCCCCCTTGGGGCGCACCCCATGAGGCCGGCCCTCCCCCTCCTCCACTCCTTTATATACAGGGGAGGGGGCACCCCATAGACACACAAGTTGATTTTAGCCGTGTGCGGTGCCACCCTCCACAGATTTCCACCTCGGTCATATTGTCGTAGTGCTTAGGCGAAGCCCTGTGTCGGTAACTTCATCATCACCATCATCAGGCCGTCGTGCTGACGAAACTCTCCCTCAACCTCAGCTGGATCTAGAAGTTCGACGGACATCACCGAGCTGAACGTGTGCAGATCGCGGAGGTGCCGTGCGTTCGGTACTTGGATCGGTTGGATCGCGAAGACGTTCGACTACATCAACCGCGTTACTAAACGCTTACGCTTTCGGTCTACGAGGGTACATGGATATACTCTCCCCGCTCGTTGCTATGCTTCTCCTAGATAGATCTTGCGTGATCGTAGGCAATTTTTTGAAATACTATGTTCCCCATCAGATAGAAGCCAAAATTTTGCTCCCATCTGTTTCGGGTACTGGCCGGATAACACAGGACAAGCTAACATATGGGATTTGTCACTTGTCATAATAGAGAAGAGAAACGCCCGACAATATTGGTCCGGCTCCCTGTCAAAGAAAAGCGATATCCTGGACCGCGAAGACGTGGAGGCCCCTGGTGGCATTCAGTCATAATATTCACGGCGAACGGGTAGCCAGGGAGATCGCTCGCCATCATCTGAAGAAGTTCGCCGCGCCCAGGGGATAGGCGTGTCGTGGTGTCTTGTGAGCCCCTCTGGCTCCATCTGACCTAATTCCAGCGCTATAAATTCCTAAATATTTCAAAACCACCAAAGCGAGACCCGAAACAATTATTCCACCACCGCAATTATGTGTATTTCCGCGATCCCATTTGGAGGCCTCCGCTGGTACTCTTTTGGAAGGGCAATCCATCACGGAGGGCCTCTACATCAACCTTGCCGCTACTCGGATGATGCGTGAGTAGTTCCTCACCGGACCTATGGGTCCATAGCAGTAGCTAGATGGCTCTCTCTCTCTCTCTCTCTGATCTTCAATACAACGTTCTCTTCAGAGATCTATATGATGTAATATTTTGCGGTGTGTTTGTAGGGATACATGAATTTTGGGTTTATGATCAGATTGTTCATTAAAAGTAATTGAGTTATTTCTGAACTTTTATTATGTGTGACTAGTCGGATGCCTGTTGAGGGAGTCCTGGATTAGGGGGTCCTTCGGATGCGGGCCTATCTTGCATGGGCCGGACTGGTGGGACGCATTGTATCTGGACCGAAGACCTTTTTGTGCCTTGGTGTGCACCCCTAGTCAAGATGGAAGATCCGGCATTTCCTTGATGTAACCGACTATCTATAAACTCTAGTACCCCTGGTGTCTATTGATACGTCTCCAACGCATCTATAATTTTTTATTGTTCCATGCTATTATATTATCCATCTAGGATGTTTTATATGCTATTTTATATGATTTTTGGGACTAACCTATTAACCTAGAGCCTAGTGCCAGTTTCTGTTTTTTCCTTGTTTTTGAGTATCACAGAAAAGGAAAACCAAACGGAGTCCAATTGACCTGAAATTCAACGGAGATTGTTTTTGGACCAGAAGAAGCCCACGGAGCATCGGAGATGGGCCAGAAGAGTCCTGAGGCCACCACGAGGGTGGGGGCGCGCCCTACCCCCTGGGGCGCCCCCCTACCTCGTGGCCGCCTCGGGGACCCTCCTGACTTGTTCCCGACGCCAACACCTCTTATATATACCCAAACTTCTAGAAAGAAACCTAGATCGGGAGTTCCGCCGCTGCAAGCCTCTGTAGCCACCGAAAACCAATCTAGACCTGTTCCGGCACCCTGCCGGAGGGGGGAATCCCTCTCCGGTGGCCATCTTCATCATCCCGGCGCTCTCCATGACGAGGAGGGAGTAGTTCACCCTCGGGGCTGAGGGTATGTACCAGTAGCTATGTGTTTGATCTCTCTCTCTCTCTCTCTCTCTCGTGTTCTTGAGTTGGCACGATCTTGATGTATCGCGAGCTTTGCTATTATAGTTGGATCTTATGATGTTTCTCCCCTTCTACTCTCTTGTAATGGATTGAGTTTTCCCTTTAAAGTTATCTTATGGGATTGAGTCTTTAAGGATTTGAGAACACTTGATGTATGTCTTGCATGTGCTTATCTGTGGTGACAATGGGATATCACGTGATCCACTTGATGTATGTTTTGGTGATCAACTTGTGGGTTCCGTAACATTGTGAACTTATGCATAGGGGTTGGCACAAGTTTTCGTCTTGATTCTCCGGTAGAAACTTTGGGGCACTCTTTGAAGTTCTTTGTGTTGGTTGAATAGATGAATCTGAGATTGTGTGACGCATATCGTATAATCATACCCACGGATACTTGAGGTGACATTGCAGTATCTAGGTGAAATTAGGGTTTTGGTTGATTTGTGTCTTAAGGTGTTATTCTAGTACGAACTCTTGAATAGATCGATCCGAAAGAATAACTTTGAGGTGGTTTCGTACCCTACAGTAATCTCTTCGTTCGTTCTCCGCTATTAGTGACTTTGGAGTGACTCTTTGTTGCATGTTGAGGGATAGTTATATGATCCAGTTATGTTATTATTGTCGAGAGAACTTGTAGTAGTGAAAGTATGAACCCTAGGCCTTGTTTCCTACCATTGCAATACCGTTTGTGCTCAATTTTATCATTAGTTACCTTGTTGTTTTTATATTTTCAGATTACAAAACCTATGTCTACCATCCATATTGCACTTGTGTCACCATCTCTTCGCCGAACTAGTGCACCTATACAATTTGCCATTGTATTGGGTGTGTTGGGAACACAAGAGACTCTTTGTTATTTGGTTGTAGGGTTGTTTGAGAGAGACCATCTTCATCCTACGCCTCCCACAGATTGATAAACCTTAGGTCATCCACTTGAGGGAAATTTGCTACTGTCCTATAAACCTCTGCACTTGGAGGCCCAACAATGTCTACAAGAAGAAGGTTGTGTAGTAGACATCAAGCAATTTCTGGCGCCGTTGCCGGGGAGGTGAGTGCTTGAAGTATATCTTTAGATCTTGCAATCGAATCTTTTAGTTTCTTGTTTTATCAGTAGTTAGTCTATAAAAGAAATCTACAAAAAATGGAATTGAGGGTGCCTCATATGCTTCATCTTTTTAATATCTTTCATGAAAATAAGGATTCCGATAATTGTGCCAAAATGTTAGAAGAAGAATGCATTAAAATGTTTGGCACTAAATCTTTGAATGATGAGCATGATTTCAATGATGTTAGTATGAACTCTTTGAATATCCATAGTACTAATGATGATTGCACTAGTCATGATGAAAATGTCTCTTATAAGCATGTCAACTTTTGTGGAGTGCATAGAGTTTGCAAGTACACACCAAATAGGGAAGATAGATTTTGCAAGAGGCATAAGTATTTAGAAACTAAATGGTTGCAAGAAAGGCTAGATGTTTGTGCTGAAAATTTAAAATTTCTTTGCCATCCTTGTGAACTTTGCAATGAACGTGATCTTTTAAATCTCTAATGCAAATTGTTTCATGATCGAATCGTGTCCAAAAATTGTGATGACTTGATTTCCCTTGCACATCATAATGAACTTAGTTTGCTTTTGGGTTATGAAGAAATGAAACGTATAACTAAGGATATGCCAGAATTTGTCCTTGATAAAGTTCTTCATTTTGATCTAGAGGAAATTTATATGTATTGTGCGGTGAATTGCATTGAAAATCCTTATATTGCCAATTACATAAAGACAAGAAAACAAATAGAAGATGAAGAGAATACTAATGAAAGTGAAGAGATTTCCCAATATCCTCCTATTCTTTCTTATGATGAATCAGGTAACGAGGAGGAGCTTTCTATTCAACCAATCTCATTAATAAGGAGCTTCAAAAAGAGGATTAAACCCACACATGATGCGAAGAAGGAAAAGAAAAGACGGAGAAGCAAAGGTAAAAAGGTATCCCTCCCAAATGATGTTGCTTCTATTACTCATTGTGATGATGATAATTACTATACTATCATTGGTGCTATCCATACTGTTAATGATGAGAGTGATTATGCTTATGATATGAAAAGGCCCAAGCTTGGAGATGCTATGTTTGATGAGAATGACATGTTTGAGAATTTATTTGCTACAATTAATGTTTGTCCCAAGCTTGGGGATGCTATGTTTTACGAAGATGATATTTTTAACCTCCCAAGTTTTGATATGCAAGTTTATTATGATGATAGCATGCCTCCTATTTATGATGATTATATTAATGAAAGTGGGTTTGGAAGAGTGTCAACTTTAGGAAGTAATGATCCCACTATTTTGGAGGGTGTTGAATCTTATTGTGATAATTATAAAAGTGGATTTGGAGAGGTCATGACTTTATTTAGTAATGATTCCACTATCTTGGAAGAGGTTTCAATCGATTATGATGAGAACAAAGTTGCTACTTATGATAATTATTGTGATGACACTTATGCTATAAAAAGTAGTGATGATTATATTTATAAAACTTGTCATGATTTTTATTACCCTTTTTCTGAACATTACTCTTTTAATGTGGAAACAATTTATAGTATTCGAGTTTCTTATGATACTCCCACTATTCCGAATGAGAAGAATTTTGCTTATGTGGAGAGTAGTAAATTTTCTATGCTTGTAAATCATGAAAATAATGCTTTATGTGATGGTTATATTGTTGAATTCATTCATGATGCTACTGAAAATTATTATGAGGGAGGAACATATGCTTGTAGGAATTGCAATAATATCAAGTTTCCTCTCTATGTGCTTAATGTTTTGAAGTTATGCTTGTTTTGCCTTCCTATGCTAGTAGATTATTGTTCCCATAAGTTGTTTGCTCACAAAATCCCTATGCATAGGAAGTGGGTTAGACTTAAATGTGCTAGTCATATTCTTCATGATGCTCTCTTTATGTTTAATTCTTATCTTTTATGTGAGCATCATTGAAATCATCATGCCTAGCTAGGGGCGTTAAACGTTAGCGCTTGTTGGGAGGCAACCCAATTTTATTTTTGTCCTTTGCTTTTGCTCCTGTTTAGTAATAAATAATTCATCTACCCTCTGTTTAGATGTGGTTTTATGTTTTAATTAGTGTTTGTGCCAAGTAGAACCTTTGGGAAGACTTGGATGAAGTCTTTGCGATCTTGTTGTAAAAAAACAGAAACTTTCACGCTCACATGATTAGCTGCCATGTTTTACTGGGGAGTGCTTTTAGCTTGATTCCTTTTTCAGATTATTAATAGAAAAATTCCTCAGGTCCACCAATTTATTTCCGAATTTTTGGAGTTCCAGAAGTATTCTAACAAATCAGATTCCTATAGACTGTTCTGTTTTTGACAGAGTCTCTTTTCTATGTGTTGATTGCTTATTTTGATGAATCTATGAGTAGTATCGGAGGGTATGAACCATAGAGAAGTTGGAATACAGTAGATATTACACCAATATTAATTTAGAATGAGTTCACAACAGTACCTAAGTGCTGATTTATTTTCTTATACTAACGGAGCTTACGAGTTTTCTGTTGAGTTTTGAGATGTGAAGTTTTCAAGTTTTGTGTAAAGATTCGATGGACTATGGAATAAGGAGTGGCAAGATCCTAAGCTTGGGGATGCCCAAGGCACCCCAAGGTAATATTCAAGGACAACCAAGAGTCTAAGCTTGGGCATCCCCTCTTTCGTCTTCGTTCATCGGTAAATTTACTTGGAGCTATATTTTTATTCACCACATGATATGTGTTTTGCTTGGAGCGTCATTTTATTTTATTTTGTTTTGCTTGATGTTTGAATAATATACCAAGATCTGAAATTCTTAAATATTAGAGAGTCTTCACATAGTTGCATAATTATTCGACTACTCAATGATCTTCACTTATATCTTTCGGGGTAGTTTGTCATTTGCTCTAGTGCTTCACTTATATCTTTTTAGAGCACAACGGTGGTTTTATTTTGAAGAAATAGATGAACTCTCATGCTTCACTTATATAGTTTTGAGAGTATTTAGAACATCATGGTAATTTTCTTTGGTTATACAATTAGTCCTAATATGATGGGCATCCAAGACGGGTATAATAAAAACTTTCATAAAGAGTGCATTGAATACTATGAGAAGTTTGATACTTGATGATTGTTTTGAGATATGGAGATGGTAATATTAGAGTCATGCTAGTTGAGTAGTTGTGAATTTGAGAAATACTTGTGTTGAAGTTTGCAAGTCCCGTAGCATGCACGTATGGTAACCGTTGTGTAATAAATTTGAAGCATGAGGTGTTCTTAGATTGTCATCCTTATGAGTGGCGGTTGGGGACGAGCGATGGTCTTTTCCTACCAATCTATCCCCCTAGGAGCATGCGCGTAATGCCTGGTTTTTGTTGACTTGTAGATTTTTGCAATAAGCATGTAAGTTCTTTATGACTAATGTTGAGTCCATGGATTATACGCACTCTCACCCTTCCATCATTGCTAGCCTCTTCGGTACCGTGCATTGCCCTTTCTCACCTCGAGAGTTGGTGCAAACTTCGCCGGTGCATCCAAACCCCGTGATATGATACGCTCTATCACACATAAACCTCCTTATATCTTCCTCAAAACAGCCACCATACCTACCTATTATGGCATTTCCATAGCCATTCCGAGATATATTTCCATGCAACTTTCCACCGTTCCGTTTATTATGACACGCTTCATCATTGTCATATTGCCTTGCATGATCATGTAGTTGACATCGTATTTGTGGAAGGCCACCATGCATAATTTTTCATACATGTCACTCTTGTTTGATTGCCCATCTCGGTACACCGCCGGAGGCACTCATATAGAGTCATATTTTGTTCTAGTATCGAGTTGTAATCTTTGAGTTGTAAGTAAATAAAAGTGTGATGATCTTCATTATTAGAGCATTGTCCCATGTGAGGAAAGGATGATGGAGACTATGATTCCCCCACAAGTCGGGATGAGACTCCGGACGAAGAAAAAAAAGAAAAAAAAAGAGAAAAAAGAAGAGAAAGGCCAAATAAAAAAAAGGAACGCCAAAAAACAAAAAAATGAGAGAAAAAGAGAGAAGGGACAATGCTACTATCCTTTTACCACACTTGTGCTTCAAAGTAGCACCATGATCTTCATGATAGAGAGTCTCCTATGTTGTCACTTTCATATACTAGTGGGAATTTTCATTATAGAACTTGGCTTGTATATTCCAACAATGGGCTTCCTAAAAATGCCCTAGGTCTTCGTGAGCAAGCAAGTTGGATGCACACCCACTTAGTTTCTTTTGTTGAGCTTTCATACATTTATAGCTCTAGTGCATCTGTTGCATGGCAATCCCTACTCCTTGCATTGACATCAATTGATGGGCATCTCCATAGCCCGTTGATTAGCCGCGTCGATGTGATACTTTCTACTTTTTTGTCTTCTCCACACAACCCCCATCATTATATTCGATTCCACCCATAGTGCTATGTCCATGGCTCATGCTCATGTATTGCGTGAAAGTTGAAAAAGTTTGAGAATACTAAAGTATGAAACAATTGCTTGGCTTGTCACCGGGGTTGTGCATGATGAGAGCATTCTTGTGTGACGAAAGTGAAGCATGGCCAAACTATATGATTTTGTAGGTATGAGCTTTCTTTGGCTATGTTATTTTGAGAAGACATAATTGCTTGGTTAGTATGCTTGAAGTATTATTATTTTCATGTCAATATTAAATTTTTGTCTTGAATCTTATGATCTGAATATTCTTTCCACAATAAAGAAGATTACATTGATAAATATGTTAGGTAGCATTCCACATCAAAAATTCTGTTTTTATCATTTACCTACTCGAGGACGAGCAGGAATTAAGCTTGGGGATGCTTGATACGTCTCCAACGTATCTATATTTTTTGATTGTTCCATGCTATTATATTATCCATCTAGGATGTTTTATATGCATTTATATGCTATTTTATATGATTTTTGGGAATAACCTATTAACCTAGAGCCTAGTGCCAGTTTCTGTTTTTTCCTTGTTTTTGAGTATCGCAGAAAAGGAAAACCAAACGCAGTCCAATTGACCTGAAATTCAACGGAGATTGTTTTCGGACCAGAAGAAGCCCACAGAGCATCAGAGATGGGCCAGAAGAGTACCGAGGCAACCACGAGGGTGGGAGGCGCGCCCTTCCCCCCTGGGCGTGCCCCCTACCTCGTGGCCGCCTCGGGGACCCCCCTGACTTGTTCCCGACGCCAACACCTCTTATATATACCCAAACTTCCAGAAAGAAACCTAGATCGGGAGTTCCGCCGTCGCAAGCCTCTGTAGCCACCGAAAACCAACCTAGACCCGTTTCGGCACCCTGCCGGAGGGGGGTGGAATCCCTCTCCGTTGGCCATCTTCATCATCCCGGCACTCTCCATGACGAGGAAGGAGTAGTTCACCCTCGGGGCTGAGGGTATGTACCAGTAGCTATGTGTTTGATCTCTCTCTCTCATGTTCTTGAGTTGAAACAATCTTGATGTATCGTGAGCTTTTCTATTATAGTTGGATCTTATGATGTTTCTCCCCCTCTACTCTGTTGTAATGGATTGAGTTTTCCCTTTGAAGTTATCTTATCGGATTGAGTCTTTAAGGATTTGAGAACACTTGATGTATGTCTTGCATGTGCTTATCTGTGGTGACAATGGGATATCACATGATCCACTTGATGTATGTTTTGGTGATCAACTTGCGGGTTCCGTAACATTGTGAACTTATGCATAGGGGTTGGCACACGTTTTCGTCTTGATTCTCCGATAGAAAATTTGGGGCACTCTTTGAAGTTCTATGTGTTGGTTGAATAGATGAATCTAAGATTGTGTGACACATATTGTATCATCATACCCACGGATACTTGAGGTGACATTGGAGTATCTAGGTGACATTAGGGTTTTGGTTGATTTGTGTCTTAAGGTGTTATTCTAGTACGAACTCTTGAATAAATCGATCCGAAAGAATAACTTTGAGGTGGTTTCGACCCTACAATAATCTCTTCGTTCGTTCTCCGCTATTAGTGACTTTGGAGTGACTCTTTGTTGCATGTTGAGGGATAGTTATATGATCGAGTTATGTTATTATTGTTGAGAGAACTTGCACTAGTGAAAGTATGAACCCTAGGCCTTGTTTCCTAGCATTGCAATACCGTTTGTGCTCACTTTTATCATTAGTTACCTTGCTGTTTTTATATTTTCAGATTACAAAAACCTATATCTACCATCCATATTGCACTTGTATCACCATCTCTTCGCCGAACTAGTGCACCTATACAATTTGCCATTGTATTGGGTGTGTTGGGGACACAAGAGACTCTTTGTTATTTGGTTGTAGGGTTGTTTGAGAGAGACCATCTTCATCCTACGGCTCCCACGGATTGATAAACCTTAGGTCATCCACTTGAGGGAAATTTGCTATTGTCCTACAAACCTCTGCACTTGGAGGCCCAACAACGTCTACAAGAAGAAGGTTGTGTAGTAGACATCATCTATATAAACCAGGGGTTTAATCCGTAGAGGCTAAGAGAACAACTGCCATCCTATGATGACCCACAAGTATAGGGGATCAATTGTAGCTCTTTTCGATAAGTAAGAGTGTCGAACCCAACGAGGGGCAGAAGGAAATGACAAGTGGTTTTCAGCAAGGTAATGTATGCAAGTGCTGAAATTGTAAGTAGCAGAGTAGTTTGATAGCAAAATAATTTGTAACGAGCAAGTAACGATAGTAGTAGAAAAAATGCAGCAAGGTATCCCAATCCTTTTGAGGCAAAGGACAGGCCAAAACGGTCTCTTATGATAAGCAAAGCGTTCTTGAGGGTACACGGGAATTTCATCTAGTCACTTTCACCATGTTGGTTCGATTTGTGTTCGCTACTTTGATAATTTGATATGTGGGTGGACCGGTGCTTAGGTGCTGTTCTTACTTGAACAAACCTCCTACTTATGATTAACCCTCCCGCAAGCATCCGCAACTACGAGAAAAGTATTAAGAATAAATTCTAACCATAGCACTAAACTTTTGGATCCAATCGGTCCCTTACGGAATAGCGCAAAAACTGGGGTTTAAGCTTCTGTTACTCTCGCAACCCATCATCTAATTGCTAATCCACAATGCATTCCCTTAGGCCCAAATATGGTGAAGTGTCATGTAGTTGACGTTCACATGACACCACTAAGGGAATCAAAACATACATACTATCAAAATATCGAACAGATATCAAGTTCACATGATTACTTGCAACATGATTTCTCCCGTGACCTCAAGAACATAAGTAACTACTCACAAATGATAATCATGCTCAAGATCAGAGGGGTATTAAATAGCATATTGGATCTGAATATTTAATCTTCCACCAAATAAACCATATTGTAATCAACTACAAGATGTAATCAACACTACTACTCACTGATGTCTACTACGCAACTTTATTCTTGTAGACTCGTGTTGGGCCTCCAAGCGCAGAGTTTTGTAGGACAGTAGCAATTTTCCCTCAAGTGGATGACCTAAGATTTATCAATCCGTGGGAGGTGTAGGATGAAGATGGTTTCTCTCAAACAACCCTGCAACCACATACAAGAAATCTCTTGTGTCCCCAACACACCCAATACAATGGCAAATTGCATAGGTGGACTAGCTCGACGAAGAGATGGTGATAAAAGTGTAATATTGATGGTAGAAATATATTTTTATAATTTGAATAAATAAAAACAGCAAGGTAGCAAATAGTAAACGGGCACAAAAACGATATTGCAATGCTTGAAGATGAGGCCTGGGGTCCGTACTTTCACTAGTGCAATCTCTCAACAATGCTAATATAATTGGATCATATAACCATCCCTCAACGTGCAACGAAGAATCACTCCAAGGTTCTTATCTAGTGGAGAAGATAAGAAGAAATCGTTTGAAGGGTACGAACCCACCTCGAAGCTATTCTTTCTGATCGATCTATCCAAGAGTTCGTACTAAAATAACACCAAATAATTTCAGATTCATTATACTCAATCCAACACAAAGAACCTCAAAGAGTGCCCCAAGATTTCTACTGGAGAAACAAAGATAAGAACGTGCATCAAACCTACGTAGATTACCCCAATGTCACCTCGGGAATCCGTGAGTTGAGTGCCAAAACATACATCAAGTGAATCAATACGACACGCCATTGTCACCACAAGTATTCATATGTAAGACATATATCAAGTGCTCTCAAATCCATAAAAGTATTCAATCCGATAAAATAAAATCTCAAAGGGAAAACTCAATTCACAACAAGATAGAGAGGGGAAAACACCATATGATTCGACTATATTAACAAAGCCCGTGATACATCAAAATCGTGACATCTCAAGAACACGAGAGAGAGAGAGAGAGAGAGAGAGAAATTAAACACATAGCTACTGGTACAAACCCTCAGCCCCGAGGGTGGACTACTCCCTCCTCATCGTGGTGGCCACCAGGATGATGAAGATGTCCATCGGTGATGATTCCCCCCTTCGGCAGGGTGCCAGAACGGGGTCTAGATTGGTTTTCGGTGGCTACAAAGGCCTGCGGCGGCGGAACTTCTGATCTAGGGTAACCCCGAGGGTTTTTGGAATATTTTGGAATTTATATGGTAAAGAGGGGTGCGGGAGGCCACCGGGCGCGCCCTGGTGGGTTGTGCCCCCCTCGGGGCACCCCCCAGGTGCTGCTCTGGCCCAATGGATGTCTTCTGGTCCATAAAAAATCCACAAAAAGTTTCGCGGTGTTTGGACTTTGTTTGATATTGATTTCCTGCAATGTAAAAAACAAGCAAAAAACAGCAACTGCACTAGGCACTGGGTCAATAGGTTAGTCCCAAAGAATGGTATAAAGTTGCTATAAAATCATTGTAAAACATCTAAGAATGATAATATAACAACATGAAAACTTCATAAATTATAGATACGTTGGAGACGTATTAGCATCTCCAAGCATAATTCCTACTCGTCCTCGAGTAGGTAAATGATAAAAGAAATAATTTATGAAGTGTGAATGCTAGAAAAGTGCACAAGTTTGATCAATGATAATTTCAATCACTTTTCCTAGCATCATGACAACAGTTCTTTCTTATAAAACTTCTCATGTTAAAGTAGCAACCAATTCACATGTTAAGGTTCAAACAATGAATTCTCTTGAAACTCAACAACCTATGTTCTTAGTCACCAAGCAATTGTAATTCAACTTATTCAACAGAGTTTAAGTAAGAGTTCCACATACTCAACCATCATATAGTCTTCTATGATTGCTAACACTCACCGCATACACATGAGCAAAATGTTTCAACCGGACACATAGAATGATAGGAGCTTATAATTTCGCCTCCCAATGTATTCACCTCAAGGGTGATGTTAACAATAATAACTCATGCTACCCATATTCAACTGGACATATGTGCCTAGATCTTCCCTCACCACATGATGCTTGCCAATGGAGAAAAATAAAAAGGAATAGAGAGAAAAACTTTGACTCTTGCATAAAAGTAAATACATAAAAGTAAAATATAGGCCCTTCGTAGAGGGAAGCATAGGTTGCCATGCGCTTATTTGTTTGTATGCTCAACCCCTTAGTGCAAAAGAACGTCATGTTATATTGCCCCTTATGATAGCAACCTTTATTATGCAGTCTGTCGCTTTTATTCTTTGCTATCACAAGTTCATACAACGCTCAATTTTCTCTTACACTAAATGATCTAACACTTTTGGAAGCAATTTTTATTGCCTTTTTGCACCGATGACAACTTACTTGAAGGATCTCACTCAATCCTTAGGTAGGTATGGTTGACTCTTGAAAATAAGATTTCGGTTTAAGGGGTTTTGGATGCACAAGTAGTATCTCTACTTGGTGCGGAATTTTTGGCTAGCAAAGATGCGGGGCAAGCACCACATGTTGAAGGATCTATGACAATATTACTTCTATGTGAATATGAACAAACATAAACCATTACGTTGTCTTCCTTTTCCAGCGTCAAATTTTTTGGCATATAATATTTTGATGGGGGCTCACAATCACAAAAGATTTCCAAGATAGTGTATTTGCATGTGAAAGTTCTCTTCCTTCTACTAATCATTCATCAATTGCTTGTATGACCAATATTGTGATTGTCAAGCTTCAAAGATTTCACGTTCTAAAGCCAATGTGAAGCTACCACTAGGCATGATATGAACATATAATTTCAACTTCATGATATTCAATTCATTCAACAATTTACTCAAAGGATATAAGTGAAGCACAAGAGTAAATGACAAACTACTCCAAAAAAAGATACAAGTGAAGATCAATCGAGTAGTTAAGTAAATAGATAGCTATGCGAGGACTCTCTCTTATGTAAAACTTTCCGATCTAAGTATTTTATTAAAACAGCAAGCAAAATGAAAATAAAATGAAATTTCAAGGATAGCACAACTCATGTGAAGAAGCAAAAAACTTAGGCTCAACCGATACTAACCGATAATTATTGGTGAAGAAAGGTGGGGTGCCTACCGGGGCATCCCCAAGCTTAGATGCTTGAGATTTCTTGAAATATTATCTTGGGATGCCTTGGGCATCCCCAAGCTTGAGCTTTTGTGTCTCCTTAATTCCTTTTATATCACGGTTTCCCTAAATCTTAAAAACTTCATCCACACAAAACTCAACAAGAACTCGTGAGATAAGTTAGTATAAACCAATGCAAAAACCTCATCATTCTCTACTGTAGCAAATCACTAAAATTATTATTCAACTTTTCATACTAAATGCCTCTGCATATTTAATAGTCCCATCCTTAAATAGAATCATTAAACATGCAAACATATGCAAACAATGCAAACATAACAGCAATCTGTCTAAACAGGACAGTCTATAAAGAGTGCAATTTTCCTCATACTTATCTAGCTCAAAAAATTCTGAAAAATTACCACACTGTATAAAATTTACCATAGCATATTGTGTAAAAATTTCAAGATTTTATCACGTACTGACTTTCCATAAGAATTCAGACAATGACAGAAAACTTTCTGTTTTTAAACAACAACATGTAGACTTGCAAAATAAGCATGGTAAAGGCTATCCTTGACATTTTTATTGAAATAAAAGATGGAAAACATTATTCTAAATAGCATCAAGCAAATAAAAATAAAATAAAATGACGCCCCAAGCAAAACTCATATCATGTGACGAATAAAAATATAGCTCCAAGTGAGGTTACCAATAATGTTGGAGATGAAAGAGGGGATGCCTTCCGGGGCATCCCCAAGATTAGTTGCTTGGATCTTACTTGAATATTACCTTGGGGTGCCTTGGGCATCCCCAATATTAAGGTCTTGCCACTCCTTATTCTCCTCATATCGATATCTCACCCAAAACTTGAAAACTTCAATCACACAAAACTTAACGGAACTTCGTGAGATGGGTTAGTATGATAAAGACAAACCAATCACTTTGGTACTGTCAAAGACAAGATTCATAATTGTTGTCACACAATGCCTACTGTACCTCATCATTTCCACAATTTATATTGAGCAATATAAGCTATAGAAACTAGAAAACAAGCAAGCTATGCATTGAAAATAGAATCTGTCAAAAACAGAACAGTACGTAAAGATCTGAATATTAGTCATACTTCTGCAACTCCAAAAATTCTGAAAAATTAGGACCATGTAGACAATTCGTATATCAATCATCTGTAAACATTTGAGAATTTTTTCAACGCTCCAGTGAATTTATACAATTCTGTTTCTGGAAGCAAATGTTTCTGTTTTTGCACAGATTCAAGTCAACTATCATCTACGCTATCTCAAAGGCTTTACTTGGCACTTTATTGAAACAAAACAAATAAAACATGATTACTACAGTAGCTTAATCATGTGAACACACAAAAACAATAGGTAAAAGTGTTGGGTTGTCTCCCAACAAGCGCTTTTTTAATGCCTTTTAGCTAGGCATGAGGAGTTCAATGATGCTCGCATAAAAGATACAGATTGAAACATAACAAGAGCATAATGAGTCATATGACTAGCACATTTAAGCCTAACCCACTTCCTTTGCATAGGGATTTTGTGAGCCAACAATTTATGGGAGCAAGAATCAACTAGCATAGGAAGGTAAAACAAGTGCAACTTCAAAACTTTCAACACATAGAGAGGAAACTTGATATTATTGAGATATGTAAAAGCATATGTTCCTCTCTCGTAATAATTTTCAATGGCATCATGAATGAATTCAACAATATAGTTATCACATAAAGCATTCTTTTCATGATCCACAAGCATAGAAAATTTATTACTATCCACACAAGCAAATTTATTCTCATGAATAGTAGTGGGAGCAAACTCAACAAAATAACCATCATGGGATTGAAAATTAAAATCATGATGACAAGTTATCATTATTCTTTATATCATACATATCATCACTATAATCATCATAGATAGCAACTTTGTTGTCATAGTCAATTGAAGCCTCATCCAAAATGGTGGATTCGTCATTATAATCGTCATAAATTGGAGGCATGCAATCATTATAACAAATTTTCACATCAAATCTTGGGGGACTAAAAATATCACCTTCATCAAATATAGCATCCCCAAGCTTATGGCTTTGCATATCATTAGCATCATGGGTATTCAAAGAATTCATACTAACAACATTGCAATCATGCTCATCATTTATATCAAACATTCTATTGAATTCTTCTTCTATCAATTGGGCACAATTTTACCTTCCATCATTTTCACGAAAGATATTATAAAGATGAATAATATGATGCAACCTCAATTCCACTTTTTTGTAGTTTTCTTTTACGAACCAAACTAGTGATAAAATAAGAAACTAAAAGATTCAATTGCAAGATATAAAGATATACCTACATGCACTCACCTCCCTGGCAACGGTGCCAGAAAAGAGCTTCATTAACGGGATGTGAGTGCCGCTTACCTAGCCTCCCCGGCAACGGCGCCAGAAAAGAGCTTGATGTCTACTACGCAACTTTATTCTTGTAGACTCGTGTTGGGCCTCCAAGCGCAGAGTTTTGTAGGACAGTAACAATTTTCCCTCAAGTGGATGACCTAAGGTTTATCAATCCGTGGGAGGTGTAGGATGAAGATGGTTTCTCTCAAACAACCCTGCAACCAAATACAAGAAATCTCTTGTGTCCCCAACACAGCCCATACAATGGCAAATTGTATATGTGCACTAGTTCGATGAAGAGATGGTGATAAAAGTGTAATATTGATGGTAGAAATATATTTTTATAATCTGAATAAATAAAAACAACAAGGTAGCAAATAGTAAACGGGCACAAAAACGGTATTGCAATGCTTGAAAATGAGGCCTAGGGTCTGTACTTTCACTAGTGCAATCTCTCAACAGTGCTAATATAATTGGATCATATAACCATCCCTCAACATGCAATGAAGAATCACTCCAAAGTTCATATCTAGCGGAGAACATAAGAAGAAATCGTTTGTAGGGTACGAAACCACCTCGAAGCTATTCTTTCCGATTGATCTATCCAAGAGTTCGTACTAAAATAACACCAAATAATTTCAGATTCATTATACTCAATCCAACACAAAGAACCTCAAAGAGTGCCCCAATATTACTACCGGAGAAACAAAGACAAGAATGTGCATCAACCCTATGCGTAGATTACCCCAATGTCACCTTGGGAATCCGCGAGTTGAGTGCCAAAACATACATCAAGTGAATCAATACGATACCCCATTGTCACCACGAGTATTCATATGCAAGACATGTATCAAGTGCTCTCAAATCCATAAAAGTATTCAATCCGATAAAATGAAATATCAAAGGGAAAACTCAATTCACAACAAGATAGAGAGGGGAAAACCCATATGATCCGACTATATTAACAAAGCCCGCGATACATCAAGATCGTTGATACGTCTCCAACGTATTTTAAAGTTATGAAGTATTCGTGCTATTATATTATCTGTTTTGGATGTTTAATGGGATTTATTAAACACTTCTATATTATTTTTGGGACTAACCTATTAACCGGAGGCCCAGCCCAAATTTGTTGTTTTCTTGCCTATTTCAGTGTCTCAAAGAAAAGGAATATCAAACGGAGTCCAAACGGAATGAAACCTTCGGGAGAGTTATTTTTGGAACGGAAGCAATCTAGGAGACATGGAGTAGACGTCAGGGAAGCTTCGAGGAAGCCACGAGGTAGGGAGGCGCGCCCTACCCCCTGGGCACGCCCCCACCCTCGTGGGACCCTCGTGGCTCCCCTGACCGACTTCTTTCACCTATATATATCCATATACCCTAAAAACATCGGGGAACAGAATAGATCGGGAGTTCCGCCGCCGCAAGCCTCTGTTCCGGCACCCTGCCAGAGGGGGAATCCCTCACCGGTGGCCATCTTCATCATCTCGGCGCTCTCCATGACGAGGAGGGACTAGTTCACCCTCGGGGCTGAGGGTATGTACCAGTAGCTATGTGTTTTATCTCTCTCTCTCTCTCTCTCTCTCTCTCGTGTTCTTGATTTGGCACGATCTTGATGTATCGCGAGCTTTGCTATTATAGTTGGATCTTATGATGTTTCTCCCCCTCTATTCTCTTGTAATGGATTGAGTTTTCCCTTTGAAGTTATCTTATCGGATTGAGTCTTGAAGGATTTGAGAACACTTGATGTATGTCTTGCATGTGCTTATCTGTGGTGACAATGGGATATCACGTGATCTACTTGATGTATGTTTTGGTGATCAACTTGCGGGTTCCGTGACCTCGTGAACTTATGCATAAGGGTTGGCACACGTTTTCGTCTTGACTCTCCGGTAGAAACTTTGGGGCACTCTTTGAAGTTCTTTGTGTTGGTTTGAATAGATGAATCTGAGATTGTGTGATGCATATCGTATAATCATACCCATGGATACTTGAGGTGACATTGGAGTATCTAGGTGACATTAGGGTTTTGGTTGATATGTGTCTTAAGGTGTTATTCTAGTATGAACTCTTGAATAGATCGACCCGAAAGAATAACTTTGAGGTGGTTTCGTACCTACAATAATCTCTTCGTTTGTTCTCCGCTATTAGTGACTTTGGAGTGGCTCTTTGTTGCATGTTGTGGGATAATTATATGATCCAATTATGGTATTATTGTTGAGAGAACTCGCACTAGTGAAAGTATGAACCCTAGGCCTTGTTTCAACGCATTGCAATACCGTTTGTGCTCACTTTTATCATTAGTTACCTTGCTGTTTTTATATTTTCAGATTACAAAAACCTATATCTACCATCCATATTGCACTTGTATCACCATCTCTTCGCCGAACTAGTGCACCTATACAATTTGCCATTGTATTGGGTGTGTTGGGGACACAAGAGACTCTTTGTTATTTGGTTGCAGGGTTGTTTAAGAGATACCATCTTCATCCTACGCCTCCCACGGATTGATAAACCTTAGGTCATCCACTTGAGGGAAATTTGCTGCTGTCCTACAAACCTCTGCACTTGGAGGCCCAACAACGTCCACAAGAAGAAGGTTGCGTAGTAGACATCAAGCTCTTTTCTGGTGCCGTTGCCGGGGAGGTGAGTGCTTGAAGGTATATCTTTTGATCTTGCAATCGAATCTTTTAGTTTCTTGTGTTATCACTAGTTTAGTTTATAAAATAAAACTACAAAAAAATGGAATTGAGTTTGCCTCATACGCTTCATCTTTTAACATCTTTCGTGAGAATGATGGAAAGGGAAATTGTGCTCAATTGCTAGAGAAGAATGCATTCGAATGTTTGGCACTAAATCTCTGAATGATGAGCATGATTGCAATGTTGTTAGTATGAACTCCTTGAATATCCATAGTACTAATGATGATTGCACTAGTCATGATGAAAATGTCTCTTATAAGCAAGTCAATTTCTGTGGAGTGCATAGAGCTTGCAAGTACACACCAAATAGGGAAAATATATTTTGCAAGAGGCATAAGTATTTGGAAACTAAATGGTTGCAAGAAAGGCTAGATGTTTGTGCTGAGAATTTAAACTTTCTTTGCCGTCCTTGTGAACTTTGCAATGAACGTGATCATTTCAATACCTAATGCAAATTGTTTCATGATCGTATCGTGTCCAAAAATTGTGATGACTTGATTTCCCTTGCACATCATAATGAACTTAGTTTGCTTTTGGGTTATGAATAAATGAAACGTATAACTAAGGATATTCCAGAATTTGTCCTTGATAAAGTTCTTGATTTTGATCTAGAAGAAATTTTGATGTATTGTGCGGTGAATTGCATTGAAAATCCTTATATTGCCAATTACATAGAGACAAGAAAGCAAATAGAAGATGAAGAGAATACTAACGAAAGGGAAGAGACTTCCCAACATCCTCCTATTATTTCTTATGATGAATCATGTAACGAGGAGGAGCCTTCTATTCAACCAATCTCATCAATAAGGAGCTCAAAAAAGAGGGTTAAACCCACACATGATGTGAAGAAGAAAAAGAAAAGACGGAGAAGCAAAGGTGAAAATGTATCCCTCCCTAATGATGTTGCTCCTATTACTCATTGTGATGATGATAATTGCTATACTATTGGTGCTATCCATACTATTAATGATGAGAGTGATTATGCTTATGATATGAAAGGGCCCAAGCTTGGGGATGCTATGTTTGATGAGAATGACATGTTTGAGAATATATTTTCTGCAATTAATGTTTGTCCCAAGCTTGGGGATGCTATGATTTATGAAGATGATATTTTTAGCCTCTTTTGACGAGCAAATTTATTATGATGATAGCATGCCTCCTACTTATGATGATTATTGTGATGACACTTATGCTATAAAAAGCGGTGATCATTATATTTATAAAACTTGTCATGATTATGATTATCCTTTTTCTGAACATTACTCTTTTAATGTAGAAACAATTTATAGTATTCGAGTCTCTTATGATACTCCCACTATTCCGAATGAGAAGAATTTTGCTTATGCGGAGAGTAATAAAATTTCTATGCTTGTAGATCATGAAAAGAATGCTTTAGGTGCTGGTTATATTGTTGAATTCTTTCATGATGCTACTGAAAATTATTATGTGGGAGGAATATTTGCTTTTAGGAATTGCAATAATATCAAGTTTCCTCTCTATGTGCTTAAAGTTTTGAAGTTATGCTTGTTTTGCCTTCCTATGCTAGTTGATTATTGTTCCCATAATTTGTTTGCTCATAAAATACCTATCCATAGGAAGTGGGTTAGACTTAAATGTGCTAGTCATATTCTTCATGATGCTCTCTTTATGTTTCAATTCTTATGTCTTATGTGAGCATCATTGAAATCATCGTGCCTAGCTAGGGACGTTAAACGATAGCGCTTGATTGGGAGGCAACCCAATTTTATTTTTGTTCTTTGCCTTTTGCTCCTGTTTAGTAATAAATAACTCATCTAGCCTCTGGTTAGATGTGGTTTTATGTTTTAATTAGTTTTTTTGCCAAGTAGAACCTTTGGGAAGACTTGGGTGAAGTCTTTATGATCATGCTGTAAAAAATAGAAACTTTAGCGCTCACGAGATTAGCTGACATGTTTTACTGGAGAGTGCTTTTAGGTTGATTCTTTTTGTAGATGATTAATAGGAAAATTCCTCAGGTCCACCAATTTATTTCAGAATTTTTGGAGTTCCAGAAGTATACGTTTGATACAGATTACTATAGACTGTTCTGTTTTAGACAGATTCTGTTTTCATTGTGTTGTTTGCTTATTTCGATGAATCTATGAGTAGTATCGGAGGGTATGAACCATAGAGAAGTTGGAATACAGTAGATATTACAGCAATATGAATTTAGAATGAGTTCACAACAGTACCTAAGTGGTGATTTATTTTCTTATACTAACGGAGCTTACAAGTTTTCTGTTAAGTTTTGTGTTGTGAAGTTTTCTAGTTTTGGGTAAAGATTCGATGGACTATGGAGTAAGGAGTGGCAAGAGCCTAAGATTGGGGATGCCCAAGGCACCCCAAGTTAATATTAAAGGATAACCAAGAGCCTAAGCTTGGGGATGCCCCGGATGGCATCCCCTCTTTCGTCTTTGTTCATCGGTAACTTTACTTGGAGCTATATTTTTATTCACCACATGATATGTGTTTTGCTTGGAATGTCATTTTGTTTTGTTAGTATTTGCTTGCTGTTATTTAGAATAATGTTTTGCATCTCTATTTTCAATAAAAATGTCAAGGATAGCCTTTGCCATGCTTATTTTGCAAGCATACCTGTTGTTGTTTCAAAACAGAAAGTTTACCGTTGTTGCAAAAATTCCCTAGAAAAGTAAGAATATGATAAAATGTTGAAACTTTTGGCATATTGAGCTCTGATAAATTTTCTACAGTGTGTTATAATGTCATAATGTTTGGAGTTAGGGGAGTATTATGAATCTTGCATTCTTTACAGACTGTACTGTTTTGGTAGATTGCTGTTTTGTCTGCATTGTTTTGCATATGTTTGCTTGTTTAATGATTCTATTTGAGGATAGGAGTATTAAATATGCAGAGGCATTTAGTATGCAATGATTGAATAATAATTTTAGTGATTTGTTACAGTAGTAAATGATAAGGTTTTTGCATTGGTTTATACTAACTTATCTCACGAGTTCTTGTTGAGTTTGGTGTGGATGAAGCTTTCGAGATTTAGGAAACCATGATATGAGAGGAATTAAGGAGACACAAAAGCTAAAGCTTGGGGATGCCCAAGGCACCCCAAGATAATATTTCAAGAAGTCTCAAGCATCTAAGCTTGGGGATGCCCTGGTTGGCATCCCACCTTTCTTCTTCAACAATTATCGGTTAGTATCAGTTGAGCCTAAGTTTTTGCTTCTTCACATGATGAGTGCTATCCTTGAAATGTCATTTTATTTTGTTTTGCTTGCTGTTTGAATAAAGTACTTAAGATCTGAAATACTTAAATGAGAGAGGTCCTCACATAGCTAAATAATTATTTAACTACTCATTGATCTTCGCTTATATCTTTTTGGAGTAGTTTGTCATTTACTCGTGTGCTTCACTTATATCCTATGAGTAAATGGTTGAATGATTTGAATATCATAAATCTGAAATTATATATGTTTCATATGCCTTTCCCATGGGGAGTAATGCCTTCACATATAAGAAGTAGAGGTGGTAATTTTTTTGAAGGTTAGCAAACATTGTATTGGTCACTTGAACAATTCATGAAAGAATATTGAAGGAAGAGATATTTCACATATAAATATACTATCTTGGACATCTGTTATGATTGTGAGCACTCATTAAAATATGACGTGCTAAAAGGTTGACGTTGGACAAGGAAGACAACGTAATGGGTTATGTTTTCTTATATCTGAAATAAAGTATATTGTCATGGATCATCCAACATGCTGAGCTTGCCTTTCTCCCTCATGCTAGCCAATTCTTTGCACCAAGTAGAGATACTACTTGTGCTTCCAAACATCCCTTAAACCAGTATTGCCATGAGAGTCCACCATACCTACCTATGGATTGAGTAAGATCCTTCAAGTAAGTTGTCATCGGTGCATGCAATAAAAATTGCTCTCTAAATATGTATGATCTATTAGTGTGGAGAAAATAAGCTTTATACGATCTTGTGATGTGGAAGCAATAAAAGCGACGGAATGCATAATAAAGGTCCCTATCACAAGTGGCAATATAAAGTGACGTTGTTTCGCACTAAGATTTTGTGCATCCAACTATAAAAGCGCATGACAACCTCTGCTTCCCTCTGCGAAGGGCCTATCTTTTATTCTTGTCTTATACCTTATGCAAGAGTCATGGTGATCTTCACCTTTCCTTTTTACATTTTATCCTTTGGCAAGCACCTTGTGTTGGAAAGATCCTGATATATATATCCAATTGGATGTAAGGCATCATGAACTATTATTGTTGACATTACCCTTGAGGTAAAAGGTTGGAAGGCGAATCTATAAGCCCCTATCTTTCTCTGTGTCTGATTAAAACTTTGAACCCATAAATATCACGTGAGTGTTAGCAATTGTGAAAGATTAAATGATAGTTGAGTATGTGAAGTTTGCTGAATCAAAGCTCTGACATAGACCCTTCCTGAAAATAAGATGAATTGTAATTGTTTGATGACTAATAACACGGTTTGTTAGTTCAAGAAAGTTTATGATCTATACTTTAACATGTGAATAGCTTGTTACTTGATCATGAGAAGCTTTATGATATGAGCTACTGTTATGACATAGAATGATGTTAGAAAAGGTGATTGAAATTATCATTGATCAAACTGTGCACCTGCTAACATTCACACTTCATAAATTATTTCTTTTATCATTTACCTACTCGAGCACGAGCATGAATTAAGCTTGGGGATGCTGATACGTCTCCAACATATCTATAATTTATGAAGTATTCATGCTATTATATTATCTGTTTTGGATGTTTAATGGGCTTTATTAAACACTTTCATATTATTTTTGGGACTAACCTATTAACCGGAGGCCCAGCCCAAATTGTTGTTTTCTTGCCTATTTCAGTGTTTCGAAGAAAAGGAATATCAAACGGAGTCCAAACGGAATGAAACCTTCGGGAGAGTTATTTTTGGAATGGAAGCAATCCAGGCACTACAAAAAAAAGACACTTCCGTGATGATACGTGTTTGTCACAGTAGGTCACGTTTTCTGTCATGCATGTACATCCATGACAAATTTATGACAGAATCAAGATAGTCATACCTGTGCTGTCGTAGAAGTGTTCCATGACATTAACAAAATTATCATCACAGAAGTGTCCACTTCCATGACGATAAATCGCGCGTCACAGAAGTGCTCTCGTCAAGGGTGATGTGGCATCCACCGTGACGGAACGCCGTTAAGCTATCGGGTCTGGTTTTGGATCCGATAACCCGTTAACAGCCCCGACCAATGGGGATTTTCCACGTGTAAAATCATCTTTGGCTGGAGGAAACACGTGTCGGCTCACCGTTGGGACAGATGTCATCCACTCATTGGACCCAAAGCGCCTATGATATGTCAACACGTGGCACGGCCCAACAGAGGCCCATTCCTGTGAAAAGGCCGACCCGTTTGACTTGGTCAAAAGGTGGCGGGCCGGCCCACGGCAAACCTGTTAACGACCTGTTCGCATATAGCCCATTTACAGCCCGCTAACCCATGGCCCGTTTACGGCCTATCCGAATTAGGCCCAGTAGCGTCATCTGGGCCATCCAATATAATTCCAGCCCGTGTGGCCCATGACGTATTTCGGCCCATATGAGTCCCTTTGTAGCTCTTGGCCCATTAATGGCCCGTGGTGAAACCGGCCCGTAATGAACAGTGTATCGCTTTATACCCATTAGCGGCCCATTATTCCATTGGGTCGTTTCCAGCCCGTGTTACCTTTCGGCCTTCTGAGGGCCCATTTATTCTTGGGCTCATTTCCAACATTCGGTTACTTACGGCCCGTTACTGGCCTTTTCTTCTTGTGGGCCAAATTCAGCCCGTGGATACAGTCGGCCCGTTTGTGGCCCGTTAATCCATTGAGCCATTTTCATAGCATCATCAAATACGGCCTATTAACAACCCGTTATGGTCAGCCCATAAAACGTACGATTTCCACTCTAGCCCGTTTACGGCCCCTTATACGGCCCGTACAAGGCCCATAGATGAGACGGCCCGTAGAAGGCCCATGGATCCTACGGGATGTAGAAGGCCCATTAACACGACGGCCCATAGAAGGCCCATTGATCCGACGGCCCATAGAAGGCCCATGAACCCGCTGGCCCATAGAAGGCCCATGGATCCGATAGCCGATAGAAGGCCCACAGATCCGACAGCCCATAGAAGGCCCACGAATCCGACGGCCATAGAAGGCCATGGATCGTCCGTCCCATAGATGGCCCATGGATCGTACGGCCTGTGGAGGGCCATGGTCACTACAACGTTTGGGCGAGTTGGCCCCCGTTTGAACGATATAGCATATTCAAAGAATTATCCTACTCTATACTATCACCTCTAAAAAACATACACTATACAATAAAGAGACTAAGGCATAGAAACGTAGAATAATCCTACACTATACAATAAAGAAATTACAGCCGATTATGCCCACCGGGCATTATGGTTCGGCACCAGTGATAATAAAGCATACACAAATAGCAAATTACATACACTGGGCAAATACAGCTGATACATCATGGACGCGCATCAACATAACTTACCATTTGAACTATAATCTCTTCAGAAAATAGGATTGGCCGGATTTAGATAGCACAAATTTCAGTCTGCAAAATCTCCAATTCCTTCGTTGTTACCTTAGTGTCTTGTTTCATTTTTTGACTCCTACATCTAATACCTACATGTCCAGTATCAACTTGTTGATTGTACGTTCAGAATCATGTACACGTTGTCTTGCCACCTCTAGTTGATGCTCGAGAACATCAGCACATTCCAATTCCAATCCATAATCATTCGGTAACATCCATGCCGCACTGCTCGCAGATCTTTGTGTTGATGTCACTTCATCCTGAAATGTTTCTATAAGTACACATGACTAGGGCAAAAATATAGTTACAACAGTGAAGCGAGCAAGACAGACTATTTTGTACATGGCAAAACAAGACTAACAATAATGTTACACGTCATGAAGCATAAGCAGGTGATATTTTAAAAATTATAAAAAAGGTAGTCTGTGCGGCCTGCATACAGAAATCTCTCTTAGCTCACCAGAGGAGCATGATGTTGGGGCCCAATCCAAAACACAGACAAGTTACAAATTTAGACAGCACGTTGCATAGAAGTAAGCAAGCAGTTGGCCATTCTGTAGCTCAATTAAAGTCTTAGGGAGCATAATGAACAGCAGAGGATTTCATACAAACATACTACAACAAGCAAAACTATGCAATCATTAGCCTAGTATAAACTAGATTGTGAGCCTCATTCAATAATAGTTGGTTAATAGACTTCAAAGCTTCAGGCACACTTCGGCAGAGTAATTAAATGGTAAGGCCTTTAATTATGTCAACTAATAGTTATACAAGTACCCAACATCAGGCATCATTCTTTGGGCATCTCATTAACTGAGGACAAATAAAGCAATTGAAAAGAGCAAATTAACTATGCCTGAAACAAACAAGGAATTGAACTGTTGAGTTGGATACAGTGACTTACCTTAACAGGTTGAAGAGGCTCAGCGCAGCTCCTACTTCTCTTGCAAGGCTCCTTCCTAACATCTTGTACTTGGAAATCCTCAATCTTATCTTCATTGCACCCCCTCTGCAAGGTGACACAAACTAGTTACTCGTCTCCTTGGAAGATAAATATGCATACTTTCCAGTCTGTGAACACAAAAGGATGAGATTATAACAAAACAACACCACATAATGAAACATGCCGCATCTCTTGCACTTGCACACAATGAAATGAGCATTTACTATGTCTGCACTATGTAAAAACTAGGCATACCTTCGAACTGGATCTCCAGGTACTCTTGGAGAGCCTACTTTAGTGTACAGCCAAACCTTTATGTCACCTATGAGTTAGAAAAGGCCCCACTACAGCAGCCCTTAGTGTTTAAATCGTTGACAAGCTCTGTTAGAGTGTTAGGTCAAGAACAACAAGTAATCAAAGCAAACAGTCCTAGTATGGCTGGCTGATGCAAACAAGCAATTGAACAGATGTGTGAGCAAATCTTACATATCAAGAAAAGAAGCAAAGAAGGAGGCTTAAAGACCATCACTTGACTGACCAGATTTAAGGGGCATTTAAACATCATGTGCAACGTATGAACTAACATAAACATTGCATATTCCAGATTCTACAATGGAATGCACATGTATTAGGTTATGCCATGTATGATGATGCCTAAATGTACACTATAGCAGGCAGGAGTGATTCATCATTGCACGCACAATTGAATTGCAGGTTAAGGGCCAGTTCTATTCCGCCTTTTCAGGGCTTATTGTCAAAATAAGCCATAAAAGATGTAAAGAAGTCATTTTTGAGTTATGGGCTTGGGCTTAACTAATTTCGCTTTGGAGGGGGGTGTTTCGGGTAGAACCTCACTAAAAATTGAAGGGGAGGGGGATAGTGAAATGACTCTGTTGTCTGCCTATATTACACTCAAAATGCAACTGGTGATGTCCGCGTCACACCTCACCCTCAAGTAAAAACAAACACGCAAGCGTTCATTGCCCTGCCCGCTTGCATCTCCTCTCCCCTTTCCCTCTACCTCGATCCCCTGCCTGCAGCACTAGGGTTCCTCTAGCAAGCCGTCGCCACTGGTCCCATCTGGCCTGGTCCTCGACGATGCTCTGTCCAGCTAGGCTACATGGCCGGCGGGTAGGGGCAAATCTCCTTGGCTGCTCCTCCCTCTGGTGCCGCCCCTCATTCTCATGGTCTCCAGCAGCTGCTCCACTGTGGTTCGTCCAACGCACTACTCCGGCAGGCGCTGCACAACTACGGCTGATGCCACACTGCGGCAGAAGGCACCTTATTCCCCCTCCCCACCTCCCAGGCCGTGGCCTTGTGGTGTTGTTAAAGGATGAGCTCATCCAACAAGGTGAGGATCTCCTCTGATTTTTTGCCAAATTTTCATTCCGATCCACTATACGATGAATTGCTATGAGCTGCTCCTGCTGCTGCTATATGTTGCATTGCTATGAGCTACTCCTGCTACTGCTATATGATGAATTGCTATGAGCTGTTTCTGCTGCTATATGATGAATTGCTATGAGCTGCTGCTGCTATATGATGAGTTGCTATAAGATGCTCCTGCTGCTGCTGTATGATGAATTGCTATGAGCTGCTCCTTGTGATGCTATATGATGAATTGCTATGAATGCTCCTGCTGCTGCTATATGATGAATTGGTATGAGCTGCTGCTATATGATGAATTGCTATGAGCTGCTGCTATATGATGAATTTCTATGAGCTGCTGCTGGTATATGATGAATTGCACACTCCTACAGCAGCAGCAGCTGCTGCTGCTGTATGATGAGTTGCTATGAGCTGCTGCTGCTATATGATGCTTTCAGGTGGTGCTGCTATATGATAATAACCAGCCACTTGGACCATCGAATTTCAATAAATAATTGTTCTTCATTTAAATGTGGGTCATGCGTTTTTCATTTAAATTAGGCAATGGGATCTCTATGGAAAACATTGACCAAAGTAGATTGTGCCAAGTAGATGGTATCTTTGTATTTGCATTTTGAGCAAATAGTGATGGTCTGTTTTCCTATCATATTAATTACTGCACTGGGTTCAATTTGTGATGTTTGCAAGTCAAATTAATTTTCATATGGGCAACAAAATGAAAAAATATAATGCAATCTAGACTTTTCACTCATCATACCAAAGATAAGCTGAAAACGCAATGAAAAGAACTGGTTGGCTTATTACATGGAGCTTATATTCACAGGTGCTTATTTTCTTAGGATAACTCGTAATAACTGTCCCTAAGAAACTTGGCCAATAGAACTGACATACAAATAACATGTCACGATGATTGCAATGGAGGAGTGACGTACCATAGCACACTGTATAGGCTCACCGCTGGCTCTCCTTTTTTTGTGATGTTCCATGAAATTGCCACATACATCTTGTACTTTTTCATTGTGTAACCCTATCTGCAAGTTGACACGGCTAATTTCAGACATCTCTACATGATAATACATTGCATATCCCTTGCGCATATTTAAACCACCAATTAATGATTGTGTGCGTAGCATAAACTAGCCATGACTCTGTGTGCTGGACTAGCAGGCACTCTAAGGGAGCCTAATGTAGTGTACTGGAATTCCTACATGCCACCTACGATTTTGTGTAATGTACTGCCTCTGTTCCTAAATATGTGTCTATGTAGAGATTCCAGTACGGACAACATACAGATGTATATAGATGCATTTTCGAGTGTGGATTCACTCATTTTGCTCCGTATGTAGCCTATAGTGGAATCTCTAGAAAGACTTATATTTAGGAACGGAGGTACGAGGTAGTATCATGTATGACATCTACATATCTAATTTAGCAGCCAGTAGTAGAAATCATTGTCTGCACAAAGGGATTACTGGTCGAAAATCCTAGCAAAGCACGCTGGCAGGCACAGAACAATACAAGAGAGAGAGAGACATGGTTACAAGATCATAGCAATGCCTCAGTCCAGGATCTTGGTTGGCCAAGCTGTTAGATCCAGAAGAAACATCGTCCTTGTAGTTTTTGCCAGCTGCATAACAGGTAACAGCGACCTGTTAGTATATTTGAAGTACATCGGGCAGGTGATGCTGGACGGGTTTAAAGGTGACAAGTACCTAGGCCGTGGTGGGTGCTTGGCATCTTGCCAGACGGTGGGAATCAGGTTAGAAACGTCAAGGGTGATGACGCTGCGCTGGCTGTCGGGGTCCGGTAAGGAGATCTAGAACCGTCGACTAGGGTGTTTGTGGAGCGGCTCCGGTAGGGTGGACTATGGTGTGGGCGAAGCGGATCTGTGGCCGTGGACGAGGGCGTAGGTGAAGCTGCTCCGGTGGTTGGGTTAAGGATGGTGTCGACGATGCGGATCTGCGGCCATGGACGGGGCGTCAGAAGCTGCTCCGGTAGGTTGGATGAGGGTGCGAGGAAGCAGATCTGAGGCCATGGACTTGTGAATTGGCAAAGCGGCCCCGGTAGGGTTGAAAATGGTATAGGCGAAGCTACTCCGGTGGGGTTGACGATGGTGTCGGCGAAGCGGCTCCGATAGGGTTGAGGAAGGTGTCGGCGAAGAGGATCAGAGGTCGTCGACCGGGGTGTCGGTGGGGCGGCTCCGGGGGTGTGTGGACGAAGCGTCTCGGGTGGGGAGTACGAATGAGCCGCTGCAGATGCGCTGCGGTTGACGAGAGTACCGGCAAAGCAGATCCGGTGCCGTGGACAAGGCCGGCACTGAATGGGCTGTGGTACAGTGGTGGATGAGCAGTCTACTTGTTTCTAGGGGAGGTGGGAGGGGTAGATGCGGCCGAAGAAGCAGATCTGGTGAGGTGGACGCCGCTGGCAATGAATGGGCTCTGGTACGCCGGTGGATGAGCAGTCTAGGGTTTCGAGAGGGGAGGGGATAAAGGCCGATGAAGTACGGACGACGTGATGTGAGATGCTCTGGTGTTGTGGAGTTAGTCATTTTTGCGGGAGGCGGAGAGGAAATGGGGGTGCCATGTAGTGGGGGGAACCGGAAGTTACCAAAGCAGCCCCGACCTATTATGTAGATGAGGGCGGTATTGTAACTGTTGGTCTCCGTGCACCAAGGACAAAAGGGGAATTTCGCATGCTAAAGACTAAGGTGGCGGAAATTTTAGAAGGAGGCGGGAGATTTTGCCGCCCGCGGGATCGTTCGTATCCAGTTTCAACTAATTTTGGACCGTGCTAGCGGGAAGGTCATGCGAGACTGTGTACACGGGGCACGCGTCAGCAGTTAATAACTGGTGTGAAGTCCACCCCAGAAAAAAAGACAATAACTCGGGATGATGCGCCGATAACTTGGACGTTCACACGGGCGCGGCCAATCGTACGGGTGTAGTGGCGCGTTCACAAAAAAGGGATCAAACGCTCAGCCTATGTATTTCTCGTGTAAATAGATAATTTAGTGCAATTGGTTATTTACTTTAAACATAATGCATTGACGTGTTAGTGTAGAGGCGCACAAAAAGAAATGGATATTGTAGTCCGCTACTTAAAAGTGTTACCTCATATGATTACATAGCCTCCATTTCATAAATTGCGTACCCGTTGAATTCATATATGAATATTACATATATTACTTCATAATAGAACCTTAAATCATCCAAGACTAATGATTTTGAATGCAAGAGTAACAATGGTGCATGTACATGATAGCTACATTGGTTGTTTGAAGAAACATCACTGTAACTTTGGCATGCACAACTGAAAAGGTTTATTTAAATAGAAAAAATGTGATATGTGAGTGTCCAATCTTTATAGCATTGAATCGATATTGTACCTTTGGCCACGATACGAAGTAGATATTGATTTATGTTCAAGCGATGCACGTCCACGATCGCTAGATAGTGATACGTGAATGAATTGTGCAATCTATCTCACACGCATACATATCTCATTTCCCTGTGGGCATCGGAATCACACACGCGCACTTCATGTATTTCTCTCCCTCCATCAAGGTTAGGATTCGTCTTTCTACCCCATCCTACAAGTCGCTCACACAGAAACACACACGCTCTCTCTGTCGAACACGCCCACCCCTTTAATTCTGCCCACCCACAGCCACTAATGTCTCAAAGTATAATAATGTCTCTCACACATATGCCTAAGGTTAACTCGAGTTCCGGAACCATATGAATACATACAATGGGATTCCAACAGAGCACCTTTTGTTTTGAGATTTCGCACGCTCTCTCTCTCTCTCTCTCCCTCCCTCCCTCCCTCTCTCTCTCTCTCACACACACACACACACGCGCGCGTGCGCACACACACACATTGTTTCTCGCTTCATTTTTTCCGGCACTTGCATGCACACAATTTTGTTTATCTTCGTAATGCTTTAAGTATGCCTCGCACAAATGCTATCTACCTATCCCTTAATATAGCTAGATATGTGTCACACAAACTCCTTCTCCCTACTAGCAAGATGCCCATGCGTTGCACCGAACATCAAGATGCATTTGTATGAGTAGTTTATCTTGTGGGAGAAAAGGATGAACGTGGGAATGCCTTATTTGCAAATACGGAGAGGGGTGTGGGTATCTTTTTGCAAAATTGCCACAATTTCGTTCCTATCCATTGGGTATAAATCGGATGGCCTATATTGCAGGATGGCAGGAACACCATCATCACCAATTCTGTTTTTTATAAGAGTATGGATATGTAAGCGTCACTGCCCCCCCCGACACACACACTCACACCCACACAACCACACACACACACTTCCCAACACCGAAGGAGTAGGGTGACACCTCGATCTTGATACTAATCTATCGACTGGCTTCTCTCTCAAACACACACACACGCACACACACTACCCGACACCGAAGGAGTAGGGCGGCACCTCGATCTTGATAGTAATATATCTACTCCTCTTTCAAACACACACACACATACACACACTCGCTAGTTGTGCCTCGGTGCCTACCGCGCACACTCTCGATACGTCTTTCTCTCCCTCCCCCTCCCCCACCCCAACAATGATAGCAGAAGGGTGACAAATCGATCTGATCGTAATCTGTCAATTGGTTTCTCTCTCGAACATTGTGTCTCTGTGCCTCGCTCAATAGCCCCCTCGATATGTAGACTTCTCTCGCGCGCACAGCTGTAGTGACGATGACGTTGAACCTAGTGTGCCTCGTTTTTACCGGCCTCATGTGATAGTTTTCACCCTGTTTTCTGTTAATTAACAAGGCAACCTTTTCTTTGTTACTACTAGTGAATCTGAAATCATTCGGGGCAGACATAGAATATATCACTTCAACCCAAATACCGCAGTAACTATTTTAAAAGAAACTAGCTAGATGCCCGTGCATTGCACGGAACATCAAGATGCATTTGTATGAGTAGTTTATCTTGTGAGACAAAAGGATGAACGAGGGAAGGCCGTATTTGCGAACGTGGAGAGGGGTGTGGGTTTTCTTCCTATCCGTTAGATATAAATCCGACTGCCTATATTGCAGGACAGCACGCACACCATCATCACCAACTCTGTTTTCTACTCCCTCCGTTCCTAAATATTTTTCTTTTTAGAGATTTCAAGTTTTCAACAAGTGACTACATATGGAGCAAAATGAGTGAATCTACACTCTAAAATATGTCTACATACACATCCGTATGTGGTAGTCCATTTGAAATCTGAAAAAGACAAATATTTAGGAACAAATGGAGTATAAGAGTAGACATGGAGATATATCTCCAGCATGGTCTACAACAAAAATGTGCTGGACTGGTTAGCGTCGGATGCTCGCAACACAATGACATGAGTTCGAATTCTGTCTTTAACTTTAGATTTTTATATTATATATTACTTATTTAATATATACTTCATTCGCTACCGTACTGACAGTGGAACCCACAGAGTACTTAGAATACAAGATTAAGGATGGACTTGTTTCTTTTTAACTTTCTGTACGAAGCTGTAGCCACCCCGCAAGTCACGTGTACACTGTACATGCAATTAAGTTTTTATAGAGGCACAATCATACACGCAATTAACTCAAATGGATTGGATGTCACTCTATTATTTCCAGCATAAGAGCATCTCTAACGGCAGCTGGCAAATTTCCTCCCGCTTCCTTCCGCGGAGGACGACATTAAACGCCAGCGGCATATATTTTCACAACTCTAACCAACCAGATGAAATTCGTGCAAACACGGGCTGATTTCATATAAGCATGAAGGATTTCGTATAAAAAAGTAGGATCTTCATATAAACATGATGGATTTCATTACATTTACATGAACTAAGCGGTGCCAATCCGGCTGTCTTGGTATAATTAATACTCCCTCCGTCCGGAAATACTTGTCCTAGAAATGGATGTATCTAGACTTATTTTAGATATAGATACATACAATTTATCCATTCTTAGAATTAAAATTTCCCGCCAGCTGGAGAGGGAGTACATAATCTAAATGGCCGCTCGCGGATCCCTTTGTCTTCCTCATGTCCGGCAGACACTTTGCGGGGTCGACGAAGGTCCTCGGAAGAGATGAAGAAGCAAAGAAACCACCTGAATGCGCAGTCGTCGCCTCGGCGGTGGCCTTCATGGGACCCAAGTGGCGTGATACGTCCATTTTGCATCATGCTTTTATATCGATATTTATTGCATTATGGGCTGTTATTACACATTATGTCACAATACTTATGCCTATTCTCTCTTATTTTACAAGGTTTACATAAGGAGGGAGAATGCCGGCAGCTGGAATTCTGGGCTGGAAAAGGAGCAAATATTAGAGACCTATTCTGCACAACTCCAAAAGTCGTGAAACTCCACGAAAGTTATTTTTGGAAATAATAAAAAAAAACTGGAAGAAGAATCCACGTCAGGGGGGCCTCCACCTGTCCACGAGGGTGGGGGCGCGCCCTACCCCCCTGGGCGCGCCCCCTGCCTCGTGGGCCCCCTGTTGGCCCTCCGGTGCCCATCTTCTCCTATATGAAGTCTTTCGTCCGAAGAAAAATAATAAGCAAGCTTTCGGGACGAGACTCCGCCGCCATGAGGTGGAACCTTGGCGGAACCAATCTAGGGCTCCGGCAGAGCTGTTCTGCCGGGGACACTTCCCTCCGGGAGGGGGAAATCATCGCCATCGTCATCACCCACGCTCCTCTCATCAGGAGAGGGCAATCTCCATCAACATCTTCACCAGCACCATCTCCTCTCAAACCCTAGTTCATCTCTTGTATCCAATTCTTGTCTCTAAGTATGGGATTGGTACCTGTAGGTTGCTAGTAGTGTTGATTACTCCTTGTAGTTGATGCTAGTTGGTTTATTTGGTGGAAGATCGTATGTTCAGATCCTTTATGCATATTAATACCCCTCTGATTATGAACATGAATATGCTTTGTGAGTAGTTACGTTTGTTCCTGAGGACATGGGAGAAGTCTTGCTATTAGTAGTCATGTGAATTTGGTATTCGTTCGATATTTTGATGAGATGTATGTTGTCTCTCCTCTAGTGGTGTTATGTGAACGTCGACTACATGACACTTCACCATTATTTGGGCCTAGAGGAAGGCATTGGGAAGTAATAAGTAGATGATGGGTTGCTAGAGTGACAGAAGCTTAAACCCTAGTTTATGCGTTGCTTCGTAAGGGGCTGATTTGGATCCATATGTTTCATGCTATGGTTAGGTTTACCTTAATACTTCTTTTGTAGTTGCGGATGCTTGCAATAGGGGTTAATCATAAGTGGGATGCTTGTCCAAGTAAGGACAGTACCCAAGCACCGGTCCACCCACATATCAAATTATCAAAGTACCGAACGCGAATCATATGAACGTGATGAAAACTAGCTTGACGATAATTCCCATGTGTCCTCGGGAGCGCTTTTCTCTATATAAGAGTTTGTCCAGGCTTGTCGTTTGCTACAAAAAGGATTGGGCCACCTTGCTGCACTTTACTTACTTTTATTACTTGTTGCTCGTTACAAATTATCTTATCACAAAACTATCTGTTACCTATAATTTCAGTGCTTGCAGAAAATACCTTGCTGAAAACCACTTATCCTTTCCTTCTGCTCCTCGTTGGGTTCGACACTCTTACTTCTTGAAAGGACTACGATAGATCCCCTATACTTGTGGGTCATCAAGACTCTTTTCTGGCGCCGTTGCCGGGGAGTGAAGCGCCTTTGGTAGGTGGAATTTGGTAAGGAAAAATTTATATAGTGTGCTGAAATTTACTGTCACTTGTTACTATGGAAAGTAATCCTCTGAGGGGCTTGTTCGGGGTATCTTCACCCCGACCAGTAGAGCAAAGAGCTGCTCCTCAACCTACTGAACCTACTGAAAATGAAAATGTCTACTTTGAGATTCCTTCGGGTATGATAGAAAAACTGCTAGCTAATCCTTTTGCAGGAGACGGAACAAAGCATCATGATGAGCACCTAATATATGTGGATGAAGTTTGTGGATTATTTAAGCTTGCAGGTGTGCCCAACGATGTTATTAAGAAGAAGGTCTTCCCTTTTTCTTTGAAGGGACATGCATTGACATGGCATAGGCTATGTGATGATATGGGATCATGGAACTACAAACGATTGAAATTGGAATTTCATCAGAAGTTTTATCCTATGCATCTTGTTCATCGTGATCGCAATTATATATATAATTTTTGGCCTCGCGACGGAGAAAGCATCGCTCAAGCTTGGGGGAGGCTTAAATCAATGTTATATTCATGCCCCAATCATGAGCTCTCAAGAGAAATGATTATTCAGAATTTTTATGCTCGGCTTTCTGATAACAATCGCACCATGCTCGATACTTCTTGTGATGGCTCTTTTATGATGAAGACTATTGAATTCAAATGGGATTTATTGGAAAGAATTAAACGCAACTCTGAAGATTGGGACCTCGACAAAGGTAAGGAGTTAGGTATGACACCTAAGTTTGATTGTGTTAAATCTTTGATGGATACCGATGTTTTCCATAAATTTAGCACTAAATATGGACTTGACTCTGAGATAGTAGCTTCTTTCTGTGAATCTTTTGCTGCTCATGTTGATCTCCCTAAGGAGAAGTGGTTTAAATATCATCCTCCCATAGAAGTAAAAGTAGCTGCACCTATTAAAGTTGAAGAAAAGACTCACTTATAATGATCCTATTGTCCCTACTGCTTATGTTGAGAAACCACCTTTTCCTGTTAGGATAAAAGATCATGCTAAAGCTTCAACTGTGGTTCGTAAAAGCAATATTAGAACCTATACACCCCCTGAGCAAGTTAAAGTTGAACCTAATATTACTATAGTTAAAGATCTCTTGGCTGATAATATTCATGGGCATGTTATTTATTTCTGTGATGAAATTGCTAGAATTGCTAAACCTTGTGCTAAAGATAAACATAGACCTATGGTAGGCATGCCTGTTATTTCTGTTAAAATAGGAGATCATTGTTATCATGGCTTGTGTGATATGGGTGCTAGTGCTAGTGCAATACCTATTGACTTATACAAAGAAATTATGCATGATATTGCACCTGTTGAGTTAGAAGATATTGATGTCACAATTAGACTTGCCAATAGAGATACTATATCACCAATGGGAATTGTTAGAGATGTTGAAGTCTTGTGTGGGAAAACTAAATATCCTGCTGATTTTCTTGTTCTTGGTTCCCCACAAGATAGCTTTTGTCCCATTATATTTGGTAGATCCTTCTTGAACACTGTTAATGCTAAGATAGACTGCGAAAAGGATGTTGTTACTATTGGTTTGGGTGATATGTCTCATGAGTTTAATTTCTCTAAATTTCGTAGACAACACCGTGAAGAGGAATTGCCTAGTAAGGATGAAATTATTGGTCTTGCTTCTACTGCCGTACCTCCTAGTGATCCTTTAGAACAATATTTGCTAGACCATGAGAATGATATGTTTATGAATGAAAGAAGGGAAATAGATGAAGTATTCTTTAAACAGGAACCCATCCTGAAACACAATTTTCCTGTTGAAATCCTAGGGGATCCTCCTCCACCCAAGGGTGATCCCGTGTTTGAGCTTAAACCGTTACCTGACACTCTTAAATATGCTTATCTTGATATGAAAAAGATATATCCTGTTATTATTAGTGCTAACCTTTCAGAAAAGGAGGAAGAAAAATTATTGAAAACTCTGAAGAAGCACAGTGCTGCTATTGGATATACTCTTGATGATCTTAAGGGCATTAGTCCCACTCTATGCCAACACAAAATAAATTTGGAGAAAGATGCCAAACCAGTTCGTGATCACCAACGACGGCTGAATCCTAAGATGAAAGAAGTGGTAAGAAAGGAAATATTAAAGCTTCTTGAGGCAGGTATTATTTATCCCGTTGCTGATAGTCAGTGGGTAAGTCCTGTCCATTGTGTCCCTAAGAAGGGAGGTATTACTGTCGTTCCTAATGATAAAGATGAATTGATTCCGCAAAGAATTATTACAGGTTATAGGATGGTAATTGATTTCCGCAAACTAATTAAAGCTACTAAAAAGGATCATTACCCCTTACCTTTTATCGATCAAATGCTAGAAAGATTATCCAAACATACACATTTTTGCTTTCTAGATGGTTATTCTGGTTTCTCTCAAATACCCGTGTCAGCCGATGATCAATCAAAGACCACTTTTACTTGCCCTTTCGGTACTTGTGCTTATAGACGTATGCCTTTTGGTTTATGTAATGCACCTGCTACCTTTCAAAGATGCATGATGGCTATATTCTCTGACTTTTGTGAAAAGATTTGTGAGGTTTTCATGGACGATTTCTCCGTTTATGGATCCTCTTTTGATGATTGCTTGAGCAACCTTGATCGAGTTTTGCAGAGATGTGAAGAAACTAACCTTGTCTTGAATTGGGAGAAGTGCCACTTTATGGTTAATGAAGGTATTGTCTTGGGGCATAAAGTTTCTGAAAGAGGTATTGAGGTTGATAAAGCCAAAGTTGATGCTATTGAAAAGATGCCATGTCCCAAGGACATCAAAGGTATAAGAAGTTTCCTTGGTCACGCCGGTTTTTATAGGAGGTTCATTAAGGACTTCTCAAAAATTTCTCGGCCTCTGACTAATTTATTACAAAAAGATATACCATTTGTCTTTGATGATGATTGTGTGGAAGCATTTGAAATACTTAAGAAATCATTGATCTCTGCACCTATTGTTCAGCCACCTGATTGGAATTTACCTTTTGAAATTATGTGTGATGCTAGTGATTATGCTGTAGGTGTTGTTCTAGGGCAAAGAGTTGATAAGAAATTAAATGTTATTCAATATGCTAGTAAAACTCTAGACAATGCTCAGAGAAATTATGCTACTACTGAAAAAGAATTCTTAGCAGTTGTATTTGCTTGTGATAAGTTCAGACCTTATATTGTTGATTCTAAAGTAACTATTCACATAGATCATGCTCCTATTAAATATCTTATGGAAAAGAAAGATGCTAAACCTAGACTTATTAGATGGGTTCTCCTGCTACAAGAATTTGATTTGCATATTATTGATAGAAAGGGAGCTGAGAACCCCGTTGCAGACAACTTGTCTAGGTTAGAAAATGTTCTTGATGACCCACTACCTATTGATGATAGCTTTCCTGATGAACAATTAAATGTCATAAATACTTCTCGTACTGCTCCATGGTATGCTGATTATGCTAATTATATTGTTGCTAAATTTATACCACCTAGTTTCACATACCAGCAAAAGAAAAAGTTTTCTATGATTTGAGACATTACTTTTGGGATGACCCACATCTTTATAAAGAAGGAGTAGATGGTGTTATTAGACGTTGTGTACCTGAGCATGAACAGGAACAGATCCTACGCAAGTGTCACTCCGAAGCTTATGGAGGACACCACGCTGGAGATAGAACTGCACATAAGGTATTGCAATCCGGTTTTTATTGGCCTACTCTCTTCAAGGATGCCCGTAAGTTTGTCTTGTCTTGTGATGAATGTCAAAGAATTGGTAATATTAGTAGACGTCAAGAAATGCCTATGAATTATTCACTTGTTATTGAACCATTTGATGTTTGGGGCTTTGATTATATGGGACCTTTTCCTGCCTCTAATGGATACACACATATTTTAGTTGTTGTTGATTACGTTACTAAGTGGGTAGAAGCTATTCCAACTAGTAGTGCTGATCATAACACCTCTATTAAGATGCTTAAAGAAGTTATTTTTCCGAGGTTTGGAGTCCCTAGATATTTAATGACTGATGGTGGTTCACATTTTATTCATGGTGCTTTTCGTAAAATGCTTGCTAAGTATGATGTTAATCATAGAATTGCATCTCCTTATCACCCGCAGTCTAGTGGTCAAGTAGAAATTGAGTAATAGAGAGCTCAAATTAATTTTGCAAAAGACTGTTAATAGATCTAGAAAGAATTGGTCCAAGAAACTTGATGATGCATTATGGGCCTATAGAACTGCATATAAAAATCCTATGGGTATGTCTCCGTATAAAATGGTTTATGGAAAAGCATGTCATTTACCTATCAAACTAGAACATAAGGCATATTGGGCCATTAAAGAGCTCAACTATGATTTCAAACTTGCTGGTGAGAAGAGGTTATTTGACATTAGCTCACTTGATAAATGGAGAACCCAAGCCTATGAAAATGCCAAGTTATTTAAAGAAAAAGTTAAAAGATGGCATGACAAAAGAATACAAAAGCGTGAGTTTAATGTAGGTGATTATGTATTGCTATACAACTCTCGTTTAAGATTTTTTGCAGGAAAACTTCTCTCTAAATGGGAAGGTCCTTACGTTATCGAGGAGGCCTATCGTTCCGGTGCCATAAAAATCAACAACTTCGAAGGCACAAATCCGAAGGTGGTGAACGGTCAAAGAATTAAACATTATATCTCAGGTAATCCTATAAATGTTGAAACTAATGTTATTGAAACCGTAACCCCGGAGGAATACATACGGGACACTTTCCGGAATGTTTCAGACTCCAAAAAGGAATAGGTATGTGGTACGGTAAGTATACCGACTCCAAAACAATTCTAATGGCAATTTTTCTCCGTTTTGGAATATTTAGAAAAATAGAAAAATAAGAAGCGGTCCGGGAAGGACACGAGGGCTCCACGAGGGTGGAGGGCGCGCCCTACCCCCTGGGCGCGCCCCCTGCCTCGTGGGCACCTCATGTGCTCTCCGGACTCCGTTTTCTTGCACGATACGTATTTTGGTCGGTAAAAATTCATTATATAATCTCCCGAAGGTTTTGACTCCTGTATCACGCAAATATCCTCTGTTCTTGTTTCGAGCTATTTTTCTGACAGATCTAGATCATCATGACGTCTCCAAGTGCCCCCAAGGACAAGTTCTTCGAGAAGGTCATCAATCCCTACCTAGCAGAGGTGCTGCAACACCCTCAAACCATTGAGATGCATGAGGGGGTGCTGCACATCTGCGATGTTGAGGGACCACGAAGGACCGGAAGCGTGGAGGCAAGGCTTGAAGCAATGGAGCAACAAGTTTTCAAGTGCCAGGAGATGGTGGAGCGTGGACTTGACTCCAATCACATAATGATCACAGAGTTCACCAACAACCACAAGCTGGATGCCAAGGACATTGGGGAGGCCATCTTCAAGCTTCACGAGAAAATCGAGCACCTCCAAGCCCAAATCTATGACCTGCAAAACCAAAACTGTGAGTATGAATATAGATTCAAGAGGATGAGTTTGGCTGCAGATTTAAGGATCCCGGAGACTCGATCATCCTTCTATGATGGTGAGCCTATGCCTTGGAAGATGGACGACAAGCCTACATCATCAACAATCCCTTCACCAGCAAAGGAGACATAATCACATGGGTATGGGCACTCCCCTTGGCAACTTCCAAGCTTGGGGGAGGTGCCCCGGTATCGTATCACCACCACATCTCTATCTTTACCATTTTTCTTAGTTCGATCCTTTTTGTATATCTTAATCTAGTAGAATAAAGTTTTGGTATGATCTAGTTTTGAGTTTTGCTTTATGATCCCTCTATGTAATTGAGTCCGTGAGCTATATAATAAAGATTAGTGTTGAGTCAAGGGCTTGATTATCTTGCTATGATCTTGAGGGAATAAAAGAAAAGAAAAGGAATAAAAAGAAATAAAGAGATCATATTAGTCTTATTGAGAGTAATGACTTCACATAGAAAGAGTATGATGATTAAAAATTGTTGGGGGTTGACAAACATAGCTTTGGTCATCATTGCAATTAATAGGAAGTAATAAACAAAGAGAGGTTTCACATATAAATATACTATCTTGGACATCTTTTATGATTGGGAGCACTCATTAAAATATGACATGCTAAAGAGTTGATGTTGGACAAGGAAGACAACGTAATGGGTTATGTTTTCTTATATCTAAGATAAAGTATATTGTCATGGATCATCCAACATGTTGATCTTGCCTTTCCCCCCTCATGCTAGCCAAATTCTTTGCACCAAGTAGAGATACTACTTGTGCCTCCGAATACCCTTAAACCAGTTTTGCCATGAGAGTCCACCATATCTACCTATGGATTGAGTAAGATCCTTCAAGTAAGTTGTCATCGGTGCAAGCAATAAAAATTGCTCTCTAAATATGTATGATTGATTGGTGTGGAGGAAATAAGCTTTATACGATCTTGTGATGTGGAAGAAATAAAAGCGACGGACTGCATAATAAAGGTCTATATCACAAGTGGCAATATAAAGTGACGTTCTTTCGCATTAAGATTTTGTGCATCCAACCCTGAAAGCGCATGGCAACCTCTGCTTCCCTCTCCGAAGGCCCTATCTTTTATTATTATCTTCTACCTTATGCAAGAGTCATGGTGATCTTCACCTCTCCTTTTTACATTTTATCCTTTGGCAAGCACAGGATGTTGGAAAGATCCTGATATATATATATATATATATATATATATATATATATATATATATATATATATATATATATATATATATCTAATTGGATGTGGGTTAGCATGAATTATTATTGTTGACATTACCCTTGAGGTAAGAGGTTGGGAGGCAAAACTATAAGCCCCTATCTTCCTCTGTGTCCGATTAAAACTCCGTAACCACAAGTATTGCGTGAGTGTTAGCAATTGTGAAAGACTAAATGATAGTTGAGTATGTGGACTTGCTAAGAAGCTCTGACATAGACTCTTTCTGATGTTATGATAAATTGCAATTGCTTCAGTGACTAAGATTATAGTTTGTTGATTCTCAATAAAGTTTCTGATTCATACTTTGCATTGTGAATAGATTATTACTTGAGCATAAGGAATCATATGACAATATCCATATATGTTGCTGTTATGAGAATAATCATGATGCCCTCATGTCCGTATTTTATTTTTATCGACACCTCTACCTCTAAACATGTGGACATATTTATCGTTATCGGCTTTCGCTTGAGGACAAGCGAGGTCTAAGCTTGGGGGAGTTGATACGTCCATTTTGCATCATGCTTTTATATCGATATTTATTGCATTATGGGTTTTTATTACACATTATGTCACAATACTTATGCCTATTCTCTCTTATTTTACAAGGTTTACATAAGGAGGGAGAATGCCGGCAGCTGGAATTCTGGGCTGGAAAATGAGCAAATATTAGAGACCTATTCTGCACAACTCCAAAAGTCCTGAAACTCCACGAAAGTTATTTTTGGAAATAATAAAAAATACTAGAAGAAGAATCCACGTCAGGGGGGCCTCCACCTGTCCACGAGGGTGGGGGCGCGCCCTACCCCCTGGGCGCGCCCCCTGCCTCGTGGGCCCCCTGTTGGCCCTCCGGTGCCCATCTTCTGCTATATGAAGTCTTTCATCCGAAGAAAAATAATAAGCAAGCTTTCGGGATGAGACTCCACCACCACGAGGCGGAACCTTGGCGGAACCAATCTAGGGCTCCGGCACAGCTGTTCTGCCGGGGACACTTCCCTCCGGGAGGGGGAAATCATCGCCATCGTCATCACCAACGCACCTCTCATCGGGAGAGGGCAATCTCCATCAACATCTTCACCAGCACCATCTCCTCTCAAACCCTAGTTCATCTCTTGTATCCAATTCTTGTCTCTAAGTCTGGGATTGGTACCTGTAGGTTGCTACTAGTGTTGATTACTCCTTCTAGTTGATGGTAGTTGGTTTATTTGGTGGAAGATCGTATGTTCAGATACTTTATGCATATTAATACCCCTCTGATTATGAACATGAATATGCTTTGTGAGTAGTTACGTTTGTTCCTGAGGACATGGGAGAAGTCTTGCTATTAGTAGTCATGTGAATTTGGTATTCGTTCGATATTTTGATGAGATGTATGTTGTCTCTCCTCTAGTGGTGTTATGTGAACGTCGACTACATGACACTTCACCATTATTTGGGCCTAGAGGAAGGCATTGGGAAGTAATAAGTAGATGATGGGTTGCTAGAGTGACAGAAGCTTAAACCCTAGTTTATGCGTTGCTTCGTAAGGGGCTGATTTGGATCCATATGTTTCATGCTATGGTTAGGTTTACCTTAATACTTCTTTTGTAGTTGCGGATGCTTGCAATAGGGGTTAATCATAAGTGGGATGCTTGTCCAAGTAAGGACAGTACCCAAGCACCGGTCCACCCACATATCAAATTATCAAAGTACCGAACGCGAATCATATGAACGTGATGAAAACTAGCTTGACGATAATTCCCATGTGTCCTCGGGAGCGCTTTTCTCTATATAAGAGTTTGTCCAGGCTTGTCCTTTGCTACAAAAAGGATTGGGCCACCTTGCTGCACTTTACTTACTTTTGTTACTTGTTGCTCGTTACAAATTATCTTATCACAAAACTATTTGTTACCTATAATTTCAGTCCTTGTAGAAAATACCTTGCTGAAAATCGCTTATCCTTTCCTTATGCTCCTCGTTGGGTTCGACACTCTTACTTATCGAAAGGACTACGATAGATCCCCTATACTTGTGGGTCATCATGGCGGCGGCCTCCCGTGTTCTACTTCTCCTCGATGATGGCGGCGGACACGGAGAAGCTGGCCACCGACTCGTCGCTCTCCACGCACCCGGCTTCTGTCTCTGCCTGCATGGCGCTGCCGCAGGCACGGGAGGCGCACCCACAGACACGGGAGGCGCGGCGCCGCAGACACTGGTGGCGCGGTACGATGCGGCAGCGACGACGCCCGTGCCGGCGTGGAGCAACTCACCACTCCTCATCGAGCTGAACTGGAGCGGCGAGTTGCTGAACCACGCGCCTGCTTGGGGCGGCAACTGGCTCCTTCGGGCCAAGCGAGGTTGGTGAAACACCGAGCGGCCTCGCCGTATCCGAGGGCTCGGTGGGCCACCCAGCCGGGTAATATGTCGGAGAATGGCTCCTCGTAAGCCATCGGAAGAGTGGAGAAAATGGTGAAGGAGGAGATGGGGGAGCGGTGGAGGGGTGCGATTCTTGCCCGCTGTCTGTCTGGCCTCGTGTAAATAGAGGGCGGACGGTAGGATCTTGGCCGGTGTCTAGCCTCGTTTAAACTGAGGGCGGACGGGAGGAGCTCGGCCGGTGTTGCGTTTAATTCCGGCCCGCTCATGAACGGACGTGTGGCTGGAGTAGGTTTCTCGGTTTGCATGCGGGTTTAACGGAGGGGTTTGATGGAGGCAGGGAGGCGTGTTCAGCTGGGCGTGCAGCGGGCGGCGCAGTTCCCGATACAGCTTTAATGCAGACGAGGGAGGGAGTAGCGGTTCCCGAAATGTTGAACGGCCAATGCATCCTCCTTCAATTAATGCATGAGGGAAGTGATGGGAGGAGGACCGGGAAAAGAGGCTGCACGATGTGAATGCAACGTAGTTTCCCTCATATAAAGGCGCCCCTCCATTCCAATGCATCTACCACATCGTACGCACCTAAGCATTTGCCTAAGCACCTACACTAAAAGCAAAAGAGCTCACTCCAGACCCATGGAAGCAATGCGCGCGAGCGGCCAGCGGCTGTGCCAGATGGTCCACGACGTCGGCCTGCGGCATGGCGCCGAGGATCGTCTCCAGACGATGTTGGAGACCGGCTGGTGGATGGCCGCCGTCGACGCCAACTACGACTCTCAGTTGGACCAGATGATCGTTGCCACCACCAACAAGTTCACCGTCCTCAAGAAGCTCCCGGACGACATCGCCGTACTCCTCCAGCCCGCGCGCCCGGGCTCCTCATTGCCTGCCACCCTAATCGGCCTCCATGGCAACCTCTTTCAAGCACTGGTGGCCCTGCGACTGCCCGCCTACGCCACGAAGAATGTCCACCTGGAGGTCGCGCTCACCGCGAGGTGCCTCGCCCTGCAAGAATTCGTCGACCTACACATCCACGTGTACGAGCAAATCGTGTACATAGGTATCTACAAGGCCAGTGAGGACGCTACGATGTTGGCTTTCCTCAACCGGCTGGAAGCCTGGGATGCCTTTGCTGAGAAGCACCTCGACCTCGCCACAAAAGCCGCCGCTCCTTAGCTGCTGGTCGGTGGCCCGGCGCACTAAGTTGAGGAGGAGGAGGTTGTACGTTGATGGATGCATCTTTCTTCTTGGCTTCTGTAACCACCACTGCGATCGCATCATCATCGTGGCCTTAATTCTTATTGTGTTGTTGCATTCTCATTCCAGTCAATACCGACATGTGCGATCCCTTTGCTTAATTATATGCATCACTGTAACTAGTACTCCATCCGTCAATTTATAAGTTGTGCTTACCTTTTCCATCAACTTCGTGCAACACACGGGCATCTTGCTAGAAACACTAGAACATGTCGGACCGCGTGTGACCAAACCGACGATGCGCCAACCTAGCATTTCCAATCGTTATTCCTATCGATCGATCGTGCCAATGAGCAGAACCAAAATGTTACAATTTATACATGTTTCTCTACTCCTACTCCTATAAAAGACTCAGTTCGTGATGGTGGTGTGTCTGCCATCCGTCGTTTCTGACCATTAGATCTGCATCTAACGGCTGTGAGGTAAGTTGTGGCATTTTTGCAACAATATCCCACTTCTCTGCTCAAATTTGCAGAAAACCCCTTATTATCTTGAAAGCAACCACATCCCTCCCTCACCTCATCAAAACAGCCTGAGAAATATATACTCCTATAAAAGACTCAGTTGGTGATGGTGGTGTGTCTGCCATCCGTCGTTTCTGGCCATTAGATCTGCATCTAACGGCTGTGAGGTAAGTTGTGGCATTTTTGCAACAATAGTCCACTTCTCTGCTCCAATTTGCAGAAAACCCCTTATTATCTTAAAAGCAACCCCATCCCTCCCTCACCTCATCAAAACAGCTTGAGAAATATATTTTGAGTGAAAAGTACTCCCTCCATTCCTAAATATTTGTCTTTCTAGAGATTTCAATAAGTGACTACATACGGAGCAAAATGAGTGAATCTACACTTCAAAATATGTCTATATAATTCGTATGTGATAGTCCATTTGAAATCTCTAAAAAGTCAAATATTTAGGAACGGAGGGAGTAATATATTAGGAGTATATCAAAACAAGAGTGATTTCTTTCCAGTTTGTGAACAAGTACTACTATTCTACTACTTTGGATCCGTCGCAACGCACGGGCACATTGCTAGTAAAAGGAAAAGGCCTACCGCGTTTGCATCGCACTCCCCCCACACACGCCCGGGAATCAGGAGTACTCCACGGCCCGTCCGGCACGACACATAGCTTAGGGAAGGCGTGTTGCCTAGCATTTTCACTTTCATGTGGGACCGCCGTTGAGCAAACCGACTATTGGCAAACCGCACCCCGCCCGCCGCCGGGTTGGAAAACAGAAACGAAGGGAAGATTTAGCTGTAGCACGGAAGCCAAGAAATTTGGTCTCAGATGGGGTTCGTTGATAGAGTAGGAGCATTCCGTACTACTCTACTCCTACCAATACCAAGTTTGTACTATACAACTAGTACTACCACTATACAACTAGTAGGTACGTGCACGGCACAGCATCGTAGGAACAAAAAACAGGAAGATCTTGTTTTGGGTGATTTATCTTTTTTTCTGTCAACGTAGTATGAATAATTTGATGTGGGGGCACCCATGAAGCTTATGTGGCTTGGTTGCATGGCTACGAAAGTTTAGAGAAAAATAAATAGATAATGTGTTTAGAGTGCACTCCACTAAACAGATATACTTTAGATCCATTGAAACGGGTCGGCACATCTATATTTATACCCCGTATATAGTGTGTGAATAACTTTGAAAGTTGGTCGTTGGATGAAGCCAATCCGATGGTACAGAGATGGCAAATCCGAGCACTACTGGCCGTTGGATATCATCTACATTCCACCAGATTCTGCCACATGTAGAATCTAGAAGACTCCATGGTTGAACTTCATTCATGACTAACTTTGCCACAACTAAGCTTAGGCAAAGTGTGTCTGCCACAAAAAATGTGGCTAACAAAATGGCCACCACAAGTGTGGCAAGATTTGGCAAGAACTTCAGTCTATGACATGTGGACCATGTAGCTAGAAAAGTGTGGCAAGCCACAAGTGTAGCAATGAACCAAACACATGCCTGGTGTGTTTGGTAGGGTGTATGAAGGGTGCATGATCCCAAGAGTTCCCTTCTCGACCCATTTTTGGGTGTTTGGTAGAGTGTATGGAGGGTGCATGAGTCCACACTAGATTAGCACAAATACACTAGAAGCATGCATGAAGAGAGCATACATGAAGAGGGGTGTTGAGTTGAGCATGCATGAAGGGGGAACAACTATGCTGAGACGAGAACGCAACCAAACACACTTGTGGCACGCCTAAGCTTAGGCGTGGAAACCTTAGGCTGCAAACCAAACCATAACTTTGAAAGTTGGTCGTTGGATGAAGCCAATCCGACGGTACAAAGATGGCTAATCCGAGCACTACTGGCCGTTGGATATCATCTACATTCCACCAGATTCTGCCACATGTAGAATCTAGAAGACTCCATGGTTCAACTTCATTCATGACTAACTTTGCCACAACTAAGCTTAGGCAAAGTGTGTCTGCCACAAGAAATGTGGCTAACAAAATGGCCACCACAAGTGCGGCAAGATTTGGCAAGAAGTTGAGTCTATGACATGTGGACCATGTAGCTAGAAAAGTGTGGCGAGCCACAAGTGTAGCAATGAACCAAACACATGCCGGCACGCCTAAGCTTAGGCGTGGCAACCTTAGCAAACCAAACCATAACTTTGAAAGTTGGTCGTTGGATGAAGCCAATCCGATGGTACAAAGATGGCAAATCCGAGCACTACTGGCCGTTGGATATCATCTACATTCCACCAGATTTTGCCACATGTAGAATCTAGAAGACTCCACATGTAGAAGCATAATGCACAAACCACCAGAATCTCATGCGTGCAATGCACATGTACCTTACTAGTAGTTGGTAGTAGTAAGAAACAAATTCCGGGTTTGGCACGAGCTCGTACTGCTGGAGCACCACAAGGCCTGCCGCAGGAGTTACATTTCCCTCTCGGGGCCCACGGGACCGAACTTTAGTGGCTTAGTGCCCGGCCTATGAGTCAATGACATGCGGACCTTAAATGCGGCTGGCCCACCATTCTCATGGTGGTGGTGTGGTTCGCGACTCACTCGTTCGAGATGAATTGGCCGGTGGTGGCGTGGCCGTGGCGAGGGTGCCATAGCTGGGCGTCGGGGCGTTACGAGCCGCTGGATGAAAATTCGATGGTGCGGGACGTGTGGTGTCATGGGTTCGCGCGGCGTCATGGGAATCGCGTGTGGCTGTGGTAGAAACTTGATGCTCGCCGCATTTAAGGTGGCCCACATGTCATGCACACAAAGGCAGAGCGGCGGTGCGGCCGAGAGGGGTGAGGCGCACGTCGGGGGACGTGGTGCCGTGGGTTGGAGTGGCGTCGTGGGAATCGCGAGTGGCAGTGGATGAAACGTGATGGTCGTCGTAGTTGAACTTCCATGGACAAGCTGTCATGTCTACGGACACATGCATTGCATACCGATCACTGGAAGGAGTAGTAGAGAAAGCTAGGCGGATAAATAGTTCCTTATAGTCAAGCGGACCCACACTACTACTTGTTCCAAAGACATGCACACCATCGAAATAGTCCATCTATATCAATATACATAGAGAGGGAATATTTTTTTACAAGAGAGGAAATAGTTCATCCATCCATAATGCCCTGCTGCTGGTGCAGCATCTTCTTCTTCTTCTTCTTGTTCTCATTTTCTGTGGGAGACGACTTCGCAACAAGCTCCCTGGACCTTGCAGCTATCTCGAAACTCACACGGGCATCGAGGGCAGCATATTTTATCCGCTCGTACGTCAAGGGATAATTCTCCCATCCAGATGACCTTAATGGCAGCGTCTCATCACCCTTCTGAAGATTTATTCCTAGCACAAAATTTGCTACGTCGAATAGGGATGGTGTCGGTTTATCACAATCTTCTACAGGAATTTTTATTCTGGCTTGTAGATCAGCGATGCTTTTCAAATCAAGGTTGTAGAGCTCCAACTTCTGTTTGTCCCCTGTGATGGCTGCCCCACAGAAGTATATGTCCTCCCGAGACAAGAAATCATGAAGCTCACCTGGTATGGAGGGCGCGTGTATGATGTGGTACACCAAAACATTATCTTCGAGGCACAGCTGAAGGACAGTGGTGCGTTGGATCTTCCCAGTGGCACGCTCCGTGTACTCTGCGTCGAGACCGATGACATTCATCTCCACCTTTTGGAGGGAGTTGGATACATTGTTGATCCACTTCCGAACAACCCTTGGGTGGTCGGTGACTGTGGCAACTATGCTCAACGAGCCTTCGACGAGGACATGTTGGACGCTAAAAACCAGCATCCCGATCTCTTTCGCCATTTGGAACCGCTGGATCGGAGGGCTATGGTTTGGAGAATTAGGATTAGATGGCTAGTCTAACTGAAGAAGATGATTATTTATAGGGGCTTCGGAATTACTCCAGGAGGATGTGAGGAGGTTAAAATAATGTGAATGTAGTGTGGTTTGGATGCAAATGAAGATCAAGGAGTAGTGAAAAATCCAAGGAAAATCGGTTCCCGATGGAGAAGTAAATGGGGTTAAAATGGGAGAAGTTATGCGCATGCATGAGGTGAGGTGCGGTGGTTTGACTGCTGCATGCAATGGATTGGACGGGCTCTTCGGTTGCCTTTTCTCTCTCCCACGCGCACAGAGTGGCCCACTTGCATGCTGCAGTTTATTGGCTGGAGTCTGGCTGCAGCTGCTCATGCGTACGCTAATTAATGTTGTGAATGCGGGGCATGGAGGGAAATGGCCGCATGCAAAAGGGTATATACGCAGACTAATTAGAGAAATACTGAAAAAAGTTATGCGCAGACAAAAGAGGACCGGAGGGAGTACTACTCATGTTCCTACTACGGTTAAGGAATATGCGGTTATCCTCAAAAAATAAAAGTCCTTCTTCGTGCTTCCGCATGCACGAGAATTTGGTTCTGCTCGCAATATGGATGATAGCTGGAGGATGAAGTGAACCCAAAGGCAAGCTAGCACGGGAGTGTACTCATGTTCCTACTAGTCCTACTAGTAGTAGTAGTACAACTGTGGTACACTTGATGGTCAAAATACTATTAATCATCCGGTCCTCCAGTGAAGTAACAAGACCCTGCGCCCGAGGTGACCCCAGTCCAGGCGGCGTGTCCGGGTTACCAAAGTCAGCCTCACCTTGTGCACTATGCAGTCACTGTCACCGCCGCTGTATAGCATGCCTCGCCTCGTCTCCCTCTCCCCTAGCACCACTCCATCTCCATCCCCGTCTCGCCGGAGATCCTGAGGTCACTCTTCATTATCTCATTGTGCCCCCGCATACCCTCGCCTCGCTCACCTCCCCAGTACCACTATTCCCTTGCTAGCCGCTCCAACACCGACAGCCTTCTCCCCCGTAAATCAAGCCCCCCAAAACCCCACCTTCCAAACTCCACCACGGTCGAACGCGAACCGCGCAGGATCCATACGAGCCACGATTGGAGCAATCTCCCCAGTGACGTCCTCGACCTCTGTTTTTCGTGTATGGATATGTTGAGCGCCCTGCGGCTGGCTGCATGCTCGAGGGGCATGCACACGGCCATCATCGAAGCGAGGCCAAAGCTTTTCAAGACACCCTGCTTGCTGCTATCTGGTATTGCGAGATTGGCTCACCATGATACGGAGGCGTACATGATGCCCCTCGACTTCAATCCGATCTCCATTAGCCGAAACTTCTTTGCAGGCATGTAGTGGGTCGCCGTACATCATTTCCCTCGACATCTATCCGATCACCATCGCCCGAAACTTCTTGGCAGGTATGTGCTGGGTCGGCATGAACTCCCACTAGATGGCTGCCTTCAGAGAAGACGGTAAAAAGTTGGTGCTCGTGAACTTCCAGACCTCCCATGAGATTATCCTTCCTCCGTTGGATTATATAGAGTTTTACCATCGCGGTCCTAGTCATCTAGATTACCACGTCAGTTGGACGGACCTTGTTTTGCAGAAGATTGTAATCTGCCAAGTGCCCACACGACATGTGAATTACGCAGACTTCAAGCTAATTGCCTTGTTCGACCGCGGACTCGCCTATCTTTACGCCGGTGCCTTCTTTAGCTGGAGACAACTCAGCTCGCAGTGGATCATCGTCAAAGCTGATACACACTTCTGTGATGCTATTGAACACAATGGCATCATCTACGCGATCGACAAAGCAGATGGCACCACGTATTGCTGGGACGGCGCGTGTAAGTTGTTTCCGTCTCATGTTAATGATGACGCCATGACACTGTTTGAACTTTTTGTGATGATTGGCATATCCCTGTTTGAGCAGAATTTGAGTAGAACTATGGCAATGTATTAGAGACGCCGTAAATCAGCTATATTTGGAATGAGTTAATTCATGCGATTGTGATCATGTCATTACAGCCAATTTGTACCCCTGAATAATCAAACGGTTAGGAATATATGGATATTCTCCTTATTTTACAGTAATCTATATACTACTACTAAATATGAGTGTGTATCAATGGCCATGTTAGTTTCCTCATTTTCATGATGTAGAAACATGCACCACACTGTTGGTTTCATCTAACCATACATTAGGGAAGTAAATGTGCATATGGAGAACTCTATATTTGGAAGTAGTGAAATCCTGTAATGCTTACCATGTGTACATACCTATATTCGCCCTTCAGCAATCAATGTCTAGAATAATATCCTCACAAAAAATTTGCCCACAGAACACGAGTATATAGCAATGCATGGTCTGTTAGTTACCTTGAAGAATTTTTTTGTGAGGACAGAACATGATTCCATAACATGCATGACATGGTAGTTTCCTGTGAAGAATCGATTGCGAGATAACATGAGTATAACCATGCATGGCACTTCTATATTTTCGAACCCAGTATACAGTTCCCTGTACTTTCCTCGCAGTTCCAACAGGGACATATCTGCTGATCTTACATTAACAATGCTGATCTTACATTAACAATGCTGTTTCTTGCATTATCCTGCTCATACTCTGAACAATGCTGATCTTACATTAACAATGCCTGTCCTTTTTGATATGATGCAGTGTCCCTACGGTTACTGCCCTTTGTAATCACACCACCTTTGCCAAAAATAGGGAAGCACAACTAGTTCCTCGCTCGATCAGACGACGGCAAAAGACTGATGATCATTCGGACACATGAGCCGGAAAAGTTATATTGCAAAAAACCCACTGTATACAAGCACCGTGAAATACGTGAGTATCCGGACAGTGGCTGTTACGTCTATGAGCAGGATACCAGCTTGTTGGGGCCTTCAGGTTTTTTTAGTTGGAGGCGGGTAAACAGCCTTGGTTCACACTCTCTGTTTCTCGGACTAAATTATCCGATTAACAAGGAGATCACCGTTGGCAAGGACCTTGATGGCAGAGAGGCTCTGTTTGCTATGGAAAATTGTGTCTACACGGCGAGCCCTAGGAGTTCGGGAGCAAACTCCCCTGATTGTCAACGATACAGCCTGCAGCCAAAAGAAGGTGAGAATGACAAAGGCATCCGGATTAACTTTGATCCTTGGATGTCTCAATTACGACAGGCAGTGATGTGGTTCAAGCCTTCAGGTTGATAGGTAATTGGGCTGTTGCGTCGAAAGGGTGGAGTACTGGTGTCTCCGGATCATTGGTCGCTGAAGCGGGGCTGCAAATTATGATGGTGTTGGATCATCTCTTCGAATGACTTTGTTGTCTTTGCTGCTTGTTCTGGATGGGTAGTTCTTTCTTTTGTTATGCATATTCCTTGTCATTTGGTCATCCTCGTCTATGTCACTCTTACTATGTAATAGTTGGCTCTGTTTAGAATGTCATTCTCGTCTGGATCACGAGAGTCTGAGCGCTGCAGATGGGTGCGTTTTGGTGGTGTAGCAAGACTTCTTATGAACTATCATGTCTTGTTGTTTATGTCAGTAGTAGTCACTAGTCAGTGTTTGAATGTTGTATATATCGTTGTTTGAACTGTTTATTGTCTCGAACTACTGGTGGGCTAAATGAGGGCATCACCATTCTCCAGTGTTCAGAGTGTATCTCCTTTTTTCAAGTTATATAATTTGAGCTCAGTGTCTTTTCGATGATGTACACTTGTTTGGGCCAGTGAGGTGTCGTTGAATATGGGCCGAGTAGTAACGCAATGCCAAACAGGTCAATTATGACTCTCAGGCCGGGCTCTCAAAAGATCCTAAAAAAAGGCCGGGCTCTCCAAAAAAGAAAGAATAAGGACTCTTAGGCCGACATGGGCGCCACCGGTGTTTTCGTGCGCTTGCGCGCCGAGAGCATATTGGCGCGTGTTCGAAATTCAAGCTACCTTTTCATCCCCAATCTCCCGCCCCTCCCCCACCCCTGGAATCTCGATTCCTACTCCAGTTCCCCCAAATCCCCCTCCTGTACTCCCTGTACTCAAGCTCACTATCATGTCGCCGGTCAACGCGGATCTCCGAGCCGGAGATCCTGAGGTCCGTCCTGCCTTCGGTCGCTGCGTGCTGTCGCTCAACAGTGGCATGGCGGCGCTTGACGACCAGTTTGCCGGCAAAGTGCTGATGGTAACCATCAATGGCGACCGGCCTCCCGTCTCGCCGGACGACCTTGTCAAAGCTCTTGGCATTGCGCACGACATCCAAATAAGTGACTTGCTCGTCGAAGTCTGTCCGCCACCGGCTGATTTCTTCGTCAGGTTCCGGACAACTTTCGACTGCAGTCATGTGTTCGAATCTTCTCGGCGTTTGTTCTGCGATGGCGCGCTGGTGAGCTTTGATCGGTGGCACCCAGGATGGGGCTCGGTGCCCTCTGAGCTTGAGTTTTTAACAAAGCTTACCTTCCACGGCATGCCTCGACGTGCTTGGAACAGCGAGTCCATGAATGAGCTTATCAACGACCTTGGAGGTGAGCTCGTAAGTATGTTTGTTCCTCCAGACAGCTGGGCTCTGACGGTTATGGCATGGATGAAGAAGCCGTCCACCATACCGAAGGTGATTGGTGTTGAGATACCGGTGCAGGAACCGGGGTTGTACTATTCGTCGCCACCAAGGCCGCCGCGGACCACGTTAGGGATGTACCTGTATCGAGTGTTCGTGCATGTCGAAGAAGTGGTCAATCCATCAATCGAAGTCCTGCCGCCGCCGCTGGTGCCAGGTTCCGTCGACGACGTCCATTACAGGAGTCAACGTCAGACTTTCCCCGTGTTGCTCGGAACGATGGATGGCACAGGGCCTACTCCATCGCGCGGCGGAGGCCACTGCTTCTTTGGGAGAAGAGGCAGGGCTGGCTGCCTGGATGTGCTCTAATTTGAGGTAACAACTGAATCTTGTCAGATACTAGTTAAATCCGAGCTATGGGTGTGAAGCACTGATGTGCCAGTACATTTGATTGTGACCTGTTCTAATTTTGTACCTGAACTTTTTTTAGAAAGGGTTGTACGTCAACTTAATGTGCTAGCAGAACTTATTGTGTTGTCTGTCTGTTTTCTTTGCACAACATTCAAGATATTTCCCTGTCATTGATAAAGACGATGAACCGTTATGTACGAGTTCGTTGGTTTCAACATAGCCCTACCCGTAGCGATCCACTGCTTCCATCCTGATTGTGCCGCCTGCGTGAAATTTTTGTATGCAAGTTCAGTGTGCTATGATGTTCTATATGATTGTGTCAACTATATAAGTTTTTACTGAGCATCAGCAATGCATATGGCTGAAAGATGTATTTACGAGCATCGACCGATGGGTCTCTCTCTCTCTCTCACACACACACACGCACACACGCACAAGTGGGACCCGTTGAATTATTTCTTTGCTCGTGACAGCTTTTAATTAGGTTCCACTGTAATCTAACTTTTTTCTTAAGTTATTAATTGAGCTCAGTGACTTCAAAAAGTTGTACAGAAGCCTTGTTTGGGCCTTTCCGGCGTCGCTGAATGTGGGCTGAGTAGCCATGTTAGGTTGTACTGTACTACACAGGCCTTTTTTTCAACATCAGCAATGCAACTGGGCCGACAGTTGTACACAATATCCGGGTCAACTTGTTATTCTCCGCCCCGCTGGGCTGCAAACTTTCCTAGGAGGTATGCATTAGGCTTAACAAGAAAATGGACTTTAAGAAATAATAAATGGGATGTAATTATAATAACTGGGCAGTAACTATAAAAAAATGCACCAAACGCGTAATTAGTTTAAAAAATATATTATTTTTGGAATTTGAAAATTTTAATTTCATTACTTGTTGCGCGCGCAATATTTCGTTGGATTTTAACGTAATACAACTTTATTTTGAAATTATATTTAATCTGACTAGAAATTTTGGATAAAAATATTTCGGATCCCATAAAAATGTGGGAATGTTTTTTGAATTCTGTTTTGAGCGGTTGGTTGAAATTATTAATCGTTGTCCTAGCTAGAAAATGGGCTGTACTTTTAACAAACTGTAAATGGGCTGTAGTAAATTCCATTAGAATTAAAAAAATGGGTTGTACATTCTTACAAATCGCAAATGGGCTATATGTTCTCTGCCACACACTTGTGGGCCTACTAAGTTGACACGTCCCCTAAAAAACTAAGTTGATACGTATGCAATGCTTTTTCGACAACACACGGTTCTGGCAGCTGTGGCCATTGGATGTCCATCCAACGGATGTCGTGCTTCTTCTTCAATCTCGGATATTCTTGCTTCAGCCACCCAAAAAATGATTCCTCACCCTGACATCTGGGGCGCACCGTTTCGGAGGCTGACCTGTGGGCCTACTAAGTTGACGCGTACCAAGGGCTTTGTCAACTTAGTCAATATAAATGATTCTAGCTGCAGTGACCGTACGATGTCCATCCAACGGCTGTAGTGCTTCTTCAACCTCTGGTCTTCTTGCTCCAGTCACCCAAAGCAGCGCCGGTCGTGCCACGTGCTCCTGCCTCCCGTGGCCGGCTGTGATGCCGCGGAGGCCTCACCGCCCCCTACTACTCCCACCGCTGGCCAGACCATCCCTCTACTCACCCACACCCCCTGTTATTCTGCGGCGACGGCAGCCTCACACCGCAGCCGAACCAGTGAACCCTCATACTCCTCTCCGCGTGGGCTTCCACTGCCGCGTCTTCCCCGGCTCTGTGTCGTCTCCTTCCTAGGCCTCGCCGTCGTCCGCCGCCCTGGTGCTCTCAGCGCGGCGTGGTCAACGTGGTCAAGGAACGACTTCCATCGGATGTGGACTGTATGTGGAGAGGCTGACAGCTGGGTCCACGACGGCAGCAAGGAAGTGCCTCCTTATTACGCGGAAAATAATGATTCCTCCACCTGACAGCAGGGACCCACCGGACAGGCGACCGTATTTCGCGAAAAAAATGTTTCCCCCCTGACTGTTGGGACCCACCGGACGGGCCACCGTATTGCGCGAAAAAAAACATTCCCCCCGCTGTCAGCTCGGACCCACCAGAAGTGCCTTCTTACTACGCACAAAAAAATGAATACTCCCCCTGCTGGTTGGGACCCACCTTGGTGGGAGGCTGACTTGTGGGCCTACTAAGTTGACAGGGACGAAATGCTTTGTCAACTTAGTCAATATGAACGATTCTAGCTCCAGTGACCGTACGATGTCCATCCAACGGCCGTAGTGCTTTTTCAACCTCTGGTCTTGTTGCTCCAGCTGCCCAAAGCAGCGCCAGTCGTGCCGCATGCTCCTGCCTCCCATGGCCGGCTGTGCTGCCGCGGAGGCCTCACCGCCCCTACTATTCCCACCGCTGGCCAGGACATCCCTCTACTCACCCACACCCCCTGTTATTCTGCGGCGACGGCGGCCTCACACCACAGCGAACCAGTGAACCCTCATACTCCTCTACGCGTGGGCATCCACTGCTGCGTCTTCCCCGGCTCCGCGTCGTCCCCTTCCTAGGCCTCACCGTCGTCCACTACCCTGGTGCTCTCGGCGCGGCGTGGTCAACATGGTCAAGGAACGGCTTCCATCGGACATGGACTGTACGTGGAGAGGCTGACAGCTGGGTCCACGGCCGCAGTAAGGAAGTGCCTCCTTATTACACGCAAAATAATTATTCCTCCACGTGACAGCGGGGACCCACCGGACGGGCCACCGTATTTCATGAAAAAACATTTCCCCCTGACTGCTGGGACCCACCAGCTACTTCTTCGCACGCAAGGAAGTGCGTCCGGGCAAAAAAACAAAAAAATGATTCGCCCCCTGCTGCTGGGACCCAGCAGCTACGTCTTCGCACGCAAGGAAGTGCCTGACAGTCGGGACCCACCTGGTCGAAGCGTACGTAGCGTTGTCATTCTGGTCGCGAAAGTGTATGTACATACTGGTCGATGTAGAGGCGCGCACGTGTCGTAGTAGAGGCGCGCACGTAGCATGTACACGTACGTACAGCGGCCAGGGTGCAAGAAAGTAAATATGGCCACGTACGTACATACGGGCGGGGTCTCGAACGCCTACTCGCGCGTACGTACGGCCAGGGCTCGTGTACATGGCTGGGTCGAAACGGAGAAACAGCGTCATTGTCTTGGTGCAAGAAAATCTCCGTGAAGTTTCAGCTTGTTTGGAGTTGTGCAGAATAGGTGGCCTGGCGTAGCTTTGCCAGGTCCAGATGTCCAGCTACCAGAATTCTCCCTCTTTGTGTATACCTTGCATATTATGAGAGAAAAGGCACTAGAATTACTCCAAAAAGCATTATTATGGATAAAAAATCTTAAATAACAGTAGGAAAACATGATGCAAAATGGACGTATCATCCTACTAGTTAGAGTTTAGTTCCTCTGATCTCGTGGTAGATCGAGTCTGTAATTGATACGTCTCCAACGTATCTATAATTTTTTATCGTTCCATGTTATTATATTATCTGTTTTGGGTGTTTTATATGCATTGATATGCTATTTTATATTATTTTTGGGACTAACCTAGTAACCTAGAGCCTAGTGCCAGTTCCTGTTTTTTACCTTGTTTTTTAGTTTTGCAGAAAAGGAATACCAAACGGAATAAAACCTTCGCGATGATTTTTCTTGGACCAGAAGACAACCGGGAGACTTGGAGATGAAGTCGGAGGAGCCACGAGGCTGCCACAAGGACGGAGGGCGCGCCCAGGGGGTAGGACGCGCCCCCCACCCTTGTGGGACCCTCGTGCACCCCCTGGCCTAATTTCTGCGCCTATATATTCCCATATATCCCAAAATCAACAGGGGAGTCCACAAAAACACTTTTCCACTGCCGCAACCTTTTGTACCCGTGAGATCCCATCTAGGGACCTTTTCCGGCACCCTGCCGGAGGGGGACTCGATCACGGAGGGCTTCTACATCAACTCTATTGCCCTTCCGATGAAGCGTGAGTAGTTTACCACGGACCTACGGGTCCATAGCTAGTAGCTAGATGGCTTCTTCTCTCTCTTTGATTCTCAATACCATGTTCTCCTCGATGTTCTTGGAGATCTATTCGATGTAATACTTTGTTTGCGGTGTGTTTGCCGAGATCCGATGAATTGTGTATTTATGATCAGCTTATCTATGAATATTATTTGAATCTCCTCCAAATTCTTTTATGCATGATTTGGTATCTTTGTAATTCTCTTCGAACTATCGGTTTGGTTTGGCCAACTAGATTGTTTTTTCTTGCAATGGGAGAAGTGCTTAGCTTTGGGTTTAATCTTGCGATGTCTTTCCCAATGACAGTAGGGGCAGAAAGGCACGTATTGTATTATTGCCATCGAGGATAAAAAGGTGGGGTTTTCATCATATTGCTTGAGTTAATTCCTCTACATCATGTCATCTTGCTTAATGCGCTACTCCGTTCTTATGAACTTAATACTCTAGATGCATGCTGGATAGCGGTCAATGTGTGGAGTAATAGTAGTAGATGCAGAATCGTTTCGGTCTACTTGACACGGACGTGATGCCTATATTCATGATCATATCATTGCCTTAGATATCGTCATAACTTTGCGCTTTTCTATCAATTGCTCGGCAGTAATTTGTTCACCCACCGTATTATTTTCTATCTTGAGAGAAGCCTCTAGTGAAACCTATGGCCCCCAAGTCTATTTTCCATCATATAAGTTTCTGATCTACTATTTTGCGGTCTTTTACTTTCCGTTCTATAAACCAAAAATACCAAAAATATTTACTTTACCATTTATCTATCTCTATCAGATCTCACTTTGCGAGTAATCGTGAAGGGATTGACAACCCCTTTATCGCGTTGGGTGCAAGATGTTTGATTGTTTGTGCAGGTATTCGGTGACTTGTGCGTTATCTCCTACTAGATTGATACCTTGGTTCTCAAACTGAGGGAAATACTTATCTCTACTTTGCTGCATCACCATTTCCTCTTCAAGAGAAAAACCAACGCAAACTCAAGAAGTAGCAGGAAGAATTTCTGGCGCCGTTGCTGGGGAGATCTATGCCAAGTCAAGCCATACCAAGTACCCATCATAAACTCTCATCTCTTGCATAACATTATTCGCCATTCGCCTCTCGTTTTCCTCTCCCCCACTTCTAAAACAATTTTTTGAAAAGATTTGCCTTTTCTTCGCCCCTCTTCCGTTCGTCTTATTCGTTTGCCTTTTGGTTGCTCGTTTGCTAGATTTGTTTGCTGCCACCATGTCTGAAACTGGGGAGGCTATCATTGAAAATCTTGAGGAAAAACCTGAATCTTGTTCTTTGGATCATGAAACTGAAACTCCTCCTAATTACAAAACAAAAGTCTTTCGTGTGGGGGCCGGTAATATTATTAGAAAGAGTGTTATCCATGAATTCTTTGATTGCACGAGATCCATGCCTATTAATAAAAGATCTATTCTTCTTGAGTCAAATTGTTATGCGGATGCCATTGTTATGCTTGTTGAGAAATTAGAAAGAAAATTTGTGCATATTCATCCTGCTCTGCAAAAGGTGTTTTATGAACTTCCCAATATTAATCATCTAATAGCTGAAAGGATTGCCACTATTATCCTTATGCGTGAATTTGATTTTATAATACAAGAAGCTAGGGATATTTTTGCTTTTTATAAAAAAGGATGTTGAACACCCTCCAATTATATATATCCTTCATGATAAAGAAACTGTGCGTAGTTTCGAATCTAGGGATTATCAATCTTATAGTGAAAATCTTAGGAGGAGAGTTCCCATTCGGAAATCTCTCAATCTTTGTATCTTGAGGATTTTGAGGGGTTTGATTGGATAACTAGGGGAATTTATGTAGGATTTAATAGGGATTGGCTGAATAAAATGGTGAAGGAACCCGTTAGAAACGAGCTACGTATTTTATATGATGATATATACGGTGATGATCCCGACTATGGGTTCATGAATGTTAAAATTACCAATCAAAGTCCTTTTCATGATTGAAGTTCATCTACTAGGAGGGAAATAAAGGAAAGGATAGAATTGCTAAGACGATCTTTGCAGGATTTGATGAGAAAAGAGTTGCATACCGAAGATGAGAATACCTAGATCTATTCGTGTTTTATGCCTAGCTAAGGGCGTTAAACAATAGCGATTGTTGAGAGGCAACCCAATTTTATTTTTGTTTTTGCTTTTTAGGTTCTGCTTTGCAATAAGTAATTTATCTAACCTCTGGTTAGATGTGGTTTTGGGTTTTAATTAGTGTTTGTGCCAAGTAAGACCTTTGGGATAGCTTATGGTGATAGTTGATTTGATCTTGCTGAAAAACAGAAACTTTTGCGCCCAGTCCCAGAATTGTTAAAAATCACAGAAGCGTGATAAAATTCTGAATTTTTTACACAAGATTGATATACAAATTTCCCCTGTTGTCCTAATTTTTCAGAATTTTTGGAGTTACATAAGTATTCGAACTTTCCAGATTGCTACAGACTGTTCTGTTTTTGACAGATTCTGTTTTCTATGTGTTGTTTGCTTATTTTGATGAATCTATGGGTAGTATCGGGGGGTATGAACCATGGAAAAGTTGGAATACAGTAGATATTACACCAATATAAATAAAGAATGAGTTCACAACAGTACCAAAAGTGGTGATTTATTTTCTTATACTAACGGAGCTTATGAGATTTTCTGTTGAGTTTTGTGTTGTGAAGTTTTCAAGTTTTGGGTAAGGATTTGATGGACTATGGAATAAGGAGTGGCAAGATCCTAAGCTTGGGGATGCCCAAGGCACCCCAAGAAAATATTCAAGGACAACCAAGAGCCTAAGCTTGGGCATGCCCCAGAAGGCACCCCCTCTTTCGTCCTCGTCTATCGGTAACTTTACTTGAGGCTATATTTTTATTCACCACATGATATGTGTTTTGCTTGGAGCGTCTTGTATGATTTGAGTCTTTGATTTTTAGTTTGCCACAATCATCCTTGCTGTACACACCTTTTGAGAGAGACACGCATGAATCGTGATTTATTAGAATACTCTATGTGCTTCACTTGTATCTTTTGAGCTAGGCAATTTTGCTCTAGTGCTTCACTTATATCTTTTTAGAGCACGGCAGTGGTTTTATTTTATAACTATCATGCTTCACTTATATTATTTTGAGAGTCTTTAAACAGCATGGTAATTTGCTTTGGTTATAAATTTAGTCCTAATATGATAGGCATCCAAGAGGGATATAATAAAAACTTTCATATAAAGTGCATTGAATACTATGAGAAGTTTGATTCCTTACGATTGTTCTGAGATATGAATATGGTGACATTAGAGTCATGCTAGTGAGTAGTTTTGTATTTGAGAAATACTTGTGTTGAGGATTGTGATTCCCGTAGCATGCACGTATGGTGAACCGTTATGTGATGAAGTCGGAGCATGATTTATTTATTGATTGTCTTCCTTATGAGTGGCGGTCGGGGACGAGCGATGGTCTTTTCCTACCAATCTATCCCCCTAGGAGCATGAGCGTAGTACTTCGTTTCGATAACTAATAGATTTTTGCAATAAGTATGTGAGTTCTTTATGACTAATGTTGAGTCCATGGATTATACGCACTCTCACTCTTCCACCATTGCTAGCCTCTCTAGTACCGCGCAACTTTTGCCGGTGCCATAAACCCACCATATAACTTCCTCAAAAAAGCCACCATACCTACCTATTATGGCATTTCCATAGCCATTCCGAGATATATTGCCATGCAACTTTCCACCATTCCCTTTATTATGACACGCTCCATCATTGTCATATTGCTTTGCATGATCATGTAGTTGACATCGTATTTGTGGAAAAGCCACCGTTCATAATTCTTTCATACATGTCACTCTTGATTCATTGCACATCCCGGTACACCACCAGAGGCATTCATATAGAGTCATATTTTTTTCTAAGTATCGAGTTGTAATTCTTGAGTTGTAAGTAAATAGAAGTGTGTTGATCTTCATTATTAGAGCATTGTCCCATGTGAGGAAAGGATGATGGAGACTATGATTCCCCCACAACTCGGGATGAGACTCCGGACAAAAAAAAGAAGCCAAAGAAATGAGAGAAGGCCCAAATAAAAAAATGAGAGAAAAGAGAGAAGGGGCAATGTTAATATCCTTTTACCACACTTGTGCTTCAAAGTAGCACCATGATCTTCATGATAGAGAGTCTCCTATATTGTCACTTTCATATACTAGTGGAAAATTTTCATTATAGAACTTGGCTTGTATATTCCAATGATGGGCTTCCTCAAATTGCCCTAGGTCTTCGTGAGCAAGAGAGTTGGATGCACACCCACTTAGTTTCCTTTTGAGCTTTCATAAACTTATATCTCTAGTGCATCCTTTGCATGGCAATCCCTGCTCACTCACATTGATATCTATTGATGGGCATCTCCATAGCCCGTTGATACGCCTAGTTGATGTGAGACTATCTCCTTATTTTTGTCTTCGCCACAACCACCGTCTATTCCACCTATAGTGCTATGTCCATGGCTCACGCTCATGTATTGCGTGAAAGTTGAAAAATTTGAGAACATCAAAAGTATGAAACAATTGCTTGGCCTGTCATCGGGGTTGTGCATGATTTAAATATTTTGTATGATGAAGATGGAGCATAGCCAGACTATATGATTTTGTAGGGATAAGCTTTCTTTGGCCATGTTATTTTGAGAAGACATAATTGCCTTGTTAGTATGCTTGAAGTATTATTATTTTTATGTCAATATTAAACTTTTCTATCCTCTTGCCTAATAGGCAAAGATTGACCTCTGTAGAAAGACTGATTCATTCGGATCGATATGAGGACCCAACTCCGTTGCATTGCCAGAATCCATGTTCCATATTTGAAGCGGGTTGACCTCTGTGCTTCTCTCATGGTACAATCCTCTTCCTGCTGAGCCCCCTTTCTCCTCGGTCCACAGAGAAAAAAATGTAGGACTGGTGCCGACAGTTCATCACGGAAGAAAGAACTCACAGAGCCGGGATCGGTAACTTTTTTGAAAAGTAAAAAGGGGTGGAGTAAACCTGTTTTTATTTTCTTCGAAACTAGCGCCCTCTTCCTCCGCGTGTAGAAAAGGAAGAAATAAATCAATCAAATTACGAGAAGCCTCATAAAGTGCTTCCTTAGGGGTTAAACTTCCATTAGTCCATATTTCTAGAAAAAGTATCTCGTGTTTTTCATTTCCATTCCCACAAGAAAAAATACTATAATTCACATTTCGAACAGGCATGGATACAGCATCTATAGGATAACTTCCTAGAACTATACCGGTTTTCAAGACCGGAGCTATCAACCACTCAGCCATCTCTCCACAGCCTAATCCTTATTTTACTCCTACAAATAGAACATAGCCATATAAAAAATAAAAAGATTTATTAGCCTCTAGAAAGATATCAGATACAAGTTCCTTTTCGATATATCTCTGTATACTGTATACACGGATACAGGATCCGCTTCCTGCAGTACAGGTACAACCGCAACCACTCGGGGGTTCCATAGTTCTATTGGAAAAATTCCTTTTGATCTAAGTGGAAGGATACAGGATTTTTTACTAGAAATTGCGCTCGCTATAAAATAAAAGTGAATCATACGGATCTGAACATTCATGCCACAATAAAGAAATTACATGGATAAATATGTTAGGTAGCATTCCACATCAAAAATTCTGTTTTTGTCATTTACCTACTCGAGGACGAGAAGGAATTAAGCTTGGGGATGCTTGATACGTCTCCAACGTATCTATAATTTTTTATCGTTCCATGCTATTATATTATCTATTTTGGATGTTTTATATGCATTAATATGCTATTTTATATTATTTTTGGGATTAACCTATTAACCTAGAGCCCAATGCCAGTTCCTGTTTTTTCCTTGTTTTTGAGTTTCGCAGAAAAGGATTACCAAACGGAGTCCAAATGGAATAAAACCTTTGCGATGATTTTTCTTGGACCAGAAGACAACCAGGAGACTTGGAGATGAAGTCGGAGGAGCCATGAGGTGGCCACAAGGACGGAGGGCGCGCACAGGTGGGTAGGGCGCGCCCCCTGCCCTTGTGGGCCCCTCGTGCACCCCCTGGCCTAATTTCTTCGCCTATATATTCCCATATATCCCAAAACCAACATGGGAGTCCACGAAAACACTTTTCCACCACCATAACCTTCTGTAGCCTTGAGATCCCATGTAGGGACCTTTTCCACCAGCACCCTGCCGGAGGGGGATTCGATCACGGAGGGCTTCTACATGAACTCTATTGCCCTTCCGATGAAGCGTGAGTAGTTTACCACGGACCTATGAGTCCATAGCTAGTAGCTAGATGGATTTTTCTCTCTCTTTCATTCTCAATACCATGTTCTCCTCGACCTTCTTGGAGATCTATTCGATGTAATACTGTTTTTGTGGTGTGTTTGCCGAGATCCGATGAATTGTGGATTTATGATCAGCTTATTTGTGAATATTATTTGAATCTCCTCTGAATTATTTTATGCATGATTTGGTATCTTTGTTATTCTCTTCGAACTATCGGTTTGGTTTGGCAAACTAGATTGGTTTTTCTTGCAATGGGAGAAGTGCTTTGCTTTGGGTTCAATCTTGCGGTGTCCTTTCCCAGTGACAGTAGGGGCAGCAAGGCACGTATTGTATTGTTGCCATCGAGGATAAAAAGGTGGGGTTTTCATCATATTGCTTGAGTTAATTCCTCTACATCATGTGATCTTGCTTAATGCGTTACTCCGTTCTTATCAAGTTAATACTCTAGATGCATGCTGGATAGCGGTCGATGTGTGGAGTAATAGTAGTAGATGCAGAATCATTTCGGTCTACTTGACACGGATGTGATGCCTATATTCATGATCATTGCCTTAGATATCGTCATAACTTTGCGCTTTTCTATCAATTGCTCGGCAGTAATTTGTTCACCCGCCGTATTATTTTCTATCTTGAGAGAAGCCTCTAGTGAAACCTATGGCCCCCAAGTCTATTTTCCATCATATAAGTTTCCGATCTACTATTTTGCAATCTTTTACTTTCCGTTCTATAAACCAAAAATACCAAAAATATTTACTTTACCGTTTATTTATCTCTATCAGATCTCACTTTGCGAGTAATCGTGAAGGGATTGACAACCCCTTTATCGCGTTGGGTGCAAGTTGTTTGATTGTTTGTGCAGGTATTCGGTGACTTGTGCGTTGTCTCCTACTGGATTGATACCTTGGTTCTCAAACTGAGGGGAATACTTATCTCTACTTTGCTGCATCACCCTTTCCTCTTCCAGGAAAAAACCAATGCAAACTCAAGAAGTAGTAGTAATCCCCATATACACAAGCAATATAATCAAGCAGGACATAGGGTTTTACCTCTTAGAGAGGGCCCAAACCTGGGTAAATATCGTGTCCTAAGTCCCCTGTTCCCCATCAATCCAAGATCCATAGTTCCAGACCCCCTACCCGAGATCTCCCAGTTTTGACACGGACATTGGTGCTTTCATTGAGAGTTTCGCTGTCGGATCGATGGCCACCTACGCCGGGGACGTCTCATCCCCTGGCCGGGCTCTTCCACCCGTCAGCGTCAAGCTACATACTGACCCATCCGGCCCCCACGCTAGGATGGAAGCTTCACCCTTGGTCAGAAAATCAGGTTCGGGAGCCTAGAGTTCACCGTCGATTCCCGGGGAGATCTTACTCTTGCTGAACTGCCGGTTCCCCTCAGGGAATCCGCCGATCCCGACGTTTTGACTTTAGAGACGGAAACCGACGATATGCGAAGCCTGGCCTTAGACCCAGATTCCATCAATTCGTCGGCCATACGTCGTCCGGACACTATCTCGAACAAACCTGGAGCGGCCACACTTCGTGTGAGCCCCGAACACTCGGGCAACATGGAACCGGGGGACCTCTTGTCCGCAAACGATGTGCTAGATCGGATTTGGGCCATGGAGTCTCCGACGGTCAGTCCTCGGTCTACGACTGGATCGGGCTCAAACCCGACAACAGGGAAATTCACACCCCGCCTATCATGCACCTCGTTGCCACCATTGAAGAATTGGTCGAAGGTTTGCTATCGCCGAAGCTTAAAACAAGTTACGTCCGGATCAATGATCAAGCTTCTAGCCCCGAAGAAGGTCCGGAACCAACGTGGTGTCTCCTATTGGTTCGATAAACCTTGGTTCTTAACTGAGGGAAATACTATCTGCTACTATACTACATCACCCTTCCTCTTCGGGGAAACCCCAACGCCTATCACAAGTAGCACTACCTCTATTGTGGCGCTTGTTATTCCTGTTGCGTCGAGTTTTCCATTTCCATCGCGCACCTCGGAGGTGCCGAGATCGCCACCGTGGTTTCTCTTCAAAGCCAACCAGTTGTTCTCACCAGCGCAAAACCGAATCATGAGGTGTGTGAGGGCTGCCATTGTTTGCGGCTTTTCTTGTCCGAGCTCTATGGCCAGGCATTCGTCACGATTGTTGTGCTTGGATGTGGATATCACCTCGGCGTCCGGGCAGTCGATATTTCTTAGTTAAGAATCTATTCCAGAATTTTGGGGCTGACTCCCCCCATTTTTCGTGACATGGGCGGGGTCATCGGCATCCTGGGTCAGACGTAGGTGCCTTGGAAGTTTGCTCAGAATGCATCTTCGAGGTCCTCCCAATTACCGATAGAGTCCTCGGGGAGGCTGTTAAGCCAGTGCCGAGCTGATCTTTTGTGCTTCAAGGGCAAATATTTGATGGCATGGAGATCATCGCCTTTGGCCATGTGTACGTGCATGAGGAAACCCTTAATCCATACGACGGGGTCCGTTGTTCCGTCATATTGCTTGATATTAATGGGTTTAACCCTTCTGGGAACTGGTGCTGCATCACCTCGTCTGTGAAGCACATGGGATGCGCAGCTCCTCGGACCCTGGTTGTAGCATGGCGACCATCAGACATGGTTACGTTTTGTTCACGTGTATAATCGCGTATATCACCATTCTTGGCTAACCAAGCCAGCTATCCTGCCTATCCAACACGTGGGTGTTCCCTGGATTTGTAAATTGATTGAGGTGGAGCCACTGGCCTTGGATGTAGCTTCTCTCTTAGATCGTATTTCTTGAGGGCCGTGGTGGCACTAGTAGAAAACTGGGCTTTGGTCCAAGCTCAATCTACACATTAGTCCCGGTTGCATTACGAACCGGGACTAATGTGAGCATTAGTCCCGGTTCGAGCGGCTAGCGTGCTGGGCAGGCATTAGTCCAGGTTCAAATGGGACCTTTAGTCCCATATGGAGAGGCTTTAGTCCCGGTTGGTGGCTCGAACCGGGACTAAAGGGTTCTGAAATTTGTTTTTTGTTTTTCCATTTGTTTATTATTTTTAGTTTCTGTTTAAATTGCGTATATCTTTTAGGATATTTGATGTTTATGAGTGATTCTTTTTGCATTAGATTCAAAATTTTGTCTAGTTTCTGTTTGTGCCATTAGTTTTCAAATTCCAATGATTTAAATATGAATTTGTTCAAATTTGCTTCAAATTCTAGATTGTGAATAATTTGAGTTTAAAGATAGTTTTTAATTTAAATATTTTCGCTCCTAGTCACATATTAGATTGTTGTCATAGTAAGATTTATTTGGTTATTTTTAGAATAATTTGAATAGGATTTTAATTAAAACAGTACTGTTTTGCTTATGTAGTTGTTTTAGTCCTTTAATTGTTGCTTTCAATTATTTTTAGTTAGTTCTTTCTGTAGATTTTAACATGTTGTAGTATGCTTCTGTTAGACAACAGTAATAAATTTTTCTCATTAATTAATATTAATTTTGCTACTGTTTTGTATTAATGGTTGTTTAGCCTTTAATAATAGTTGATAGAATTAGTTTTGCCATATTAAAAAGTAATTCTTTTTGCCACTTTAATAGAACGTGACTCTGGCTGGGACGATGCTAGCAGGTGTAGTCGACGGTAGGATTGGACACCATCCCGGACTAAAGGGGTTCTGCAATTTTCAAACTCTACCCCCCCCCCCCCCGAAACTTCAGAAATTAAAATCCTTCGAGATGTAGTTATGCTACTACATCTACTAGTTAGGAAAATTGAAAAACATAAATTTCGACATGTTTTGCAAAAAAGTGTTATGAAAAAGTAAAACGGCTATAACTTTTCCATACAATGTTGAAAAAAAGTGTATAATATATCAAAGTGTTCAGCATGAAAACCCGGTTCCGATTTTGACGGCCGTAGGCCATTTTGCAAATTTTTAGAATCCTCAAATTCTGAAAGGAAAAAAGTTATCCTCGAAGTTTTTTTGAATTTTTGGTCAAACTCTGGTCAAATTGTGGTCAAACTATGGTCAAACTACTTATTCAACAAATATTAGTGTTACTAAATAATTATTGTTTTTTAGAATAATAGTTTCAAACTCAAACGGTGAAATGTGTGACTTCATGCTCAAGTTCAACTCCTAAGGGTTAATAGGATTGGCAGCTTACTATTGTCAGGAAAACAACAAGTGCAGACTTGGAAACTAGGGGCAATAGAACTCGAAAGTTAAGCGTGCTTAGAGCATCTCCAACAGCCGCGCTAAATAAGCGTCGCGCTGCAAATTTGCCCTTTTTAGCGCGCGCGCAATCGGTAGAGGGGCTCCAGCGGACGCGCAATAACCGCGCGCGCGGCATATAGAGTTGGGCGCGCAGTCCGAATCGCCATCGCGCGCTGTGTACTTGGTGCGCCCGCTTCCGCGCGCGGCACACTCGAGCGCTCGCGCCACACTCTCTCCACCACGCCACCTTCGTCCTGCACGCGCCGCCGCCGGCGAATTGACCCGATGGACCCCCGCGCCAGCACCCCGCCCCCAACTCCTTCCTACAGTCGTGACCCCTCCACCGCCGCCGCAAACCCTAGAGCAGGGAGCTTTGGCTTCGCCTCCGCCGGAGCTCCTCCGAGCACCGGCATCGCGCGCGGCCTCTTCATGCCACCGCGGATGACCTCGGCGGCGGGTGGCGTCGCGCCGCCGCCCGCCGTGAAGCCATGTGCCCCCCTCTCAAAGCTCCCAAATGCGGCGCCGCCGAAGAAGGGCAATGCATCCGCAAAGAAGAACAAGGCGGCGGACGGCTCCGGTTCCTCGAAGCCGTTGGGGAAGAAGCTTGTAGTGCGTGTGACGGGCGCGACGGCTACCGAAGCGCCGGCGAGCTCACTTGTTGAGCCAGCGGCCGACGTGCACAATGTGTTCGACAAAATGCCCCAAAGGTATAAAATTTCCCCAACTTTTTTGTTGTTATTTTTTAAATGCATACATATAGATAGCTTATTTGCATTGTTCTATATACTTTGTAGTGTCAACGATGAGGCATACATGTCAACTATTGGTGTTGGCTCCAAAAATTCACATTGGTCTCAAACCAATGACATGCATTTCAAAGACCATGAGGTCGAGGTGGACGAGGATGATGAGGGCATTGTTGACGCACCGAAAGGAAGAGGAGGCAACTACACCAATGAAGAAGACGTCTTGCTATGCAATACTTGGTTGCAAGTGTCGAGGGATCCATCTGTTGGAGGTGATCAAAGTAGAGATGCTTATTGGAACCGGATGAAGGAACACTTTGATGTATGCAACGAGAGTGGAATTGACCGCTCCGCTCAATCTCTTCGCTCCCGGTGGTCGACAATCAAAGGATTGTCAAAATTGGGTGGCCGCACAAAAGGCGGTTGACAAGTTGAACCCAAGTGGCACTAATGATGAAGATAGGGTAAGTGCCATTTCATCCATGTTCATCATGCTTGTTGTTGGTGTTTTTAGTGCTAACTTGTTTTGTTTTCATGTAGCTAAATATTGCACAAAACTTGTTCAAAGGAGAGGAGAAGAGGACCAAGAAGGGGAAGATCAAGAAAGGAAGGCCATTTACCTTGCCTCAGTTGCTTTGAAGTATTGAAGGATGATGAGAAATGGAAGAAGCGTGATGATATAGATGATTTAGATTTGAGCAACAAACGCAAGCGAACAATTGATTTGGATGATGATGAGGAGGAGGCATCAAGTGATGACGGCAAGAGAAGCCCCACACCAAACTCAGTTTCATACTCGAAGCCAAAACGACCGGATGGAACCAAGAAAGACGCAAAAGAAAAGAAGAAGAGGAAAGGAGATGATGAGCTCAAAAATGCTATGGAAGCTATTGTGAAGGCAAGAAAAGAAGCCAACGAGATGAGGAAAATGGCAAGGAACCAAGATGCCGCGGTCGAGGAGAGGAGGTTAGCGGCCGAGGAGAGGAGGGTGGTGACCGAGGAGAGGAGGGTGGCATTGGAGGAGAGGAAGGTGGGCATGGATGAGCGATCTAGATGGTTGGATTGGGAGAAGCACTTGTTCTTCTTGGACACATCTATCCTCAATGAGGCGCAAAAGGAGTATGCCAATCTTGCCCGTGAAGAAGTCTTGATCCAAAAAAGAGCCATGATTCGTGCCATGGGTGGCGGTGGCCTTGGCGGCATGGGTGGCGGTGGCCTTGGCGACATGGGAGGCATGGGTGGCTTCGGAGCTACCATGGGCGGCATGGGTGCCATGGGTGGCTTTGGAGCTACCATGGAGACCATGGGAGGCATGGGTGGCTTTGGAGCACCTCCGGGCGCCATGGTCGGCATGGGAGGCATGAGTTTTGCATCTCTCATGGGAGGCATGGGTGCACCTCCGGGCGCCATGGGCGGAATGTCTTCCGATGTGCCTCACACACCTTCCCATGAAGATGTCGTTGAAGATCTTGCCAACACCGTCCGAGCGTCATGTGATGCGGCATGCGACAATGAAGAGGAGGAGGAAGAATCGTCTTCGGAGGAGTCAAATGAATCGAAGGAAGATGAGGATGAAGACGAGGACGAGGCTTGATTGTTGATGTGCCTTTCGTTTGTGTCATGAACTTAGTTTGCATTTTGAACTTGGTTGGATGATGTTGTGGGCATGAACTTTTAGTCATCAACTTGTTTGTGTGATTTAAATTATTATGCCATGTATTTGTTTTGTGATGTTTGAAATTCATTTTGTGTCCAAAATGCAACATATGGCATGTGCCGGCGAGTCGCGCGCGCTGCTGGAGCTACGCGAGCGCGCTGCATTTTAACGCGGCTGCTGGAGCCAGCGCTTCCCGCCGCACCACCAGGCGATGGGCGCGCTGCAAACTAGTTTTTAGCGCGCCGCACGTTGGGCGGCTGTTGGAGATGCTCTTAGGCTGGGGTAGTGAGAGGATGGGTGACCAGCCGGAAAGTTAGACGATTTGGAATGAGTGGTCCATACTTGAGCAGTGATGAGGGGTGATTAGAGATTAAATTGTCAAATAATTCAAAATTTGAAAATAAAAAAAATTCAAAATTCAAAATTTTCTTTTTCAAAAAAATTCAGAAAAACAAAATTTCAAAAGGTGGAGCTCCAGACAGCGGCCACGTGGAGCTCCTTTAGTCCTGGTTCGTAAGCCAACCGAGACTAAAGGTTTTGGGCATTAGTACCGTTTGTTTTGTCCCAGTTCCAGAACCGGGACTAAAGGCCCTCTGGAACCGGGACTAAAGGCTCGTTTTCTACTAGTGTGGATCTAATCCTCCTCGGCGCCAGGAGGCTTCAAGGATATTCTGCTTTCCATGGGCTAGCCTATCTCGGCCCTGAGGTGGGCGGTCTTGTTGCTCGGCCTAGTCGCGTTTAGATAGCATGTTGTCCTTGCCCTCCTCGTCAAGCTCTGGAAGTAGATTTTTTCGGGGGTAAAATTTATTGGCTCTGGTTTTCGCAAGCTTGTCCTCAAGATCCTGCTCGACCCTGAGGAGCTCGTCCCATCTATCGGTAAGCTCGTCCTGTTCGGCTTTAAGCTACTAGGTTTTATGCTTAATGCTCTTGGCCATGCTGGCCAACCGCCTGTGGAAGGTTTCGAGCTGAGGCGTCTCAAGGGGCTCCTCAATAACATCAAATTCATCAGGATCAAGCTTCTATCCTCCTCGGATTCCGGATAACAATCGACGTCCTCGGGGTCGCCGTCCCCGTTGATTGGATCGTCACCGTTGCTGTTGGTGGCAGTATCATCATTTCCGGTTCCATCATGGCTTGCTTCGCCATTGTTACTACCTTTGTTACGGCAACCCCTACGTTGGCGCTGGGGGGGGGGTCTGCTTCCTCCTCCGTCATTGGGGGTATCCACCATGTAGACGTCATATGTGGAGGTGGTGGCCCACTTGCCAGTATTAGTGATGGCGGAAGGCAAAGTGGAGTCTGACATCTCGCCGACATCTTCATCCATGTCGGCGAGATGTCACAAAATCGCCCGGTCACAAAATCATGACCGAGCCGGACTCCCCAAACCGGACGCGGATGTCTGGATTAACCAACACCCCTTGAACCAGTCCAAATCTGGGGCGGTTTGGGGAGGCCTGTACACGCCCGAGCACGTTCACCACTTTGGACCGACCCACCCTGGCCCACCCGGACCCTACATAAATCCCCATCCGGACGAACCCTAGACCGCAGTCAAACCCTCACTCCACTCCACTTCTCTCCGTCTCATTCCCTCCTAGTTCACTCCCATTCTGAGTAACGGCAGCATCGCAGCGTCCGGCGGCGGATCCGGCGCCGCTGCCGACTGGGAGTCGCTGTTGCGCGACGTAGAGCCGGACGACGTGGAGGAGCTCGTCATTTGCATCACTCTGCGCCATTTGCGGCTTGACCGGGCGGAAGCAGAAGCAGAAGCTCTAGGTCAGTGCCGTTTCCTGTCGGCAGGCTTATCATCGACTGTATCATGTGATTTGATATATGGAGAGGCTTATCATTCGATTGTATCATGTGCAACAATAAAATGACAAGCTCTAATAGGAAGAGAACCGTGCCTGTTGAGAGAATTGTCATGTTAGCCATGTCATAAATAGTAGAACATGGCAAATGGTGTACTCCCTCCATTCATTATTATAAAATGTTCTAACTTTTTCCTGATGCGAATGTATATAGATGCATTTTGATGTGTTTGTTCACTCGTTTCGGTTCTTATGTAGTTCATATTGAAATATCCAAAATATCTTATATTTATAGACAGGGGAGTAGCAGATAAAATTGTTAGAAGTTTGCCACATGATCATGGTGTTAAAATAATTTGAGGCGCACATCAGTCCGTCAAGGACAAGCAATCACGCAAACACGACTCATCCCCACGGCACTACGGACGCTCCTCCCATGTACTATGGGCACCTAATCTTTAGCAAAACTCAGAACATATTGTCAAAATCTATACTCCACACTAGTCTACATCACGGTTGTGATTGTTAGCATGAGCTTTGCTTTATTTTTATTTTTTCGCTCCACTTGAAAGTTGTAATACTTTGACGACTTTGTGATACTTTGTGACATTTTAATAATATGGCTGCATGCATCATTATGATGCAGAGGCCGGGGGTAAGCCTCCATTTTTCGAAAAAACATTTCCCAAAAAAACACTATGGCACAGAGCTGAAATTTTCTGGTCATTCCTAGTACATAGACAAGCAAGGAAAAATAATACCAAAAGACTTCTCCAAGATCACGTTAACCGAAAAAACGACGTGGGGCGAACCAACCTGTGGTTGAATGGTTAGAGGGACTGTGGTATCCCCAGCCCACCAGGGTTCAAATCCATAGGGATAGGGTATGCGTGTGTGCGTTCATAGGGGTGAGTGTATACGCGCGTATATGAGCGCTTGTGCCTGTACTAATGTTAAAAAAAACGACGTGGCAGAGATCTGATGCACACATGGAACACATTACTCAACCATCGCAACTGATTTGCATTCGATTTGCTTTTCAGTTTTCACCGAAAAGGAAGAAGGCCGATGCGATAGCAGCCTTCCTTCGGGCATGCAAATGATGGTACACGTTCACATCTAAAAATGCATCCGGTTTTCAAAACATCAAATTTGTATAATCCGAGCACCTGCCTTCTTCAATTGCCCTGTTTTGGTTTGGAGTTGGCTTCTACCCATACCCATGCCTTAAGTCCTCTATATATAAAGGGAAACCACATGACACTGTATGATTAACTCTATGTTGGACGGATTAGAAGTTATATGCAAATACTAATATAATTACACTTGTCAGGACCAAATGGAGAGGGAGCGTTTGTCGACTCCGTTGCACTAGGCATGTCACTTCGGTGCCGAGAATGAAGTACACCACCTTGAAACCTAACGCCGCCACTCTTCCAAGGTTGGTGTTTCCACGCCGATAGTCTTCATATCTCTGATACTTGCTGGGTAACATAAAGCAGATGCCTTCAGTCACAGCTTAAACTAAATCATAGGAAACAGATTAAAGAGAATTAACAAGTATATTCATTTTCTCTCGACTATCAAAGATGGCAAGATTGCATTTAGCAACACGAGCCATCATTATAGTTCTGTTCTTTACAAAATACCATGTTTTTTTATTTGGAAACAAAATAGTCTGCTTACATTTGTAGAAACAACTCAAAATTTTCTTTTAGTAAATTATGATGGACACAGATCAACACTTCAGAGTGAGTGTGTTCTGGTAACAAAGTGTTTCGATTGTGCCACTTAAACAAAAAACACCTATGCAATAGGGAAAATCAATTGGACAGCGCTACTACACATACCATGACTTCAACTGAGTGTAGCTCTTTAGTGCATCCCCATGAGAGGAAACAAAGGATCTTCACACGTGGATTTTATTAACATGGAAAAATTACATTTCAAGCTTTTCCGGTTTATGTCAAATAACATGTTAACATTAGTTTAAACATATGCATAAGGAATCACCAAGAGCCAGCTCTACAAGTAGTTCACGTGAAGAGTAAAATAGAAGGGCTAGCATGAAAGAAGAGTACTCACCTAAATGGATATCTGGCCTTGCAGCAGCTGTTGCATCAGTAAGGACCATAACTTTCTCATAGTCCAATGCCACAGCGTCATAGACAGTCTGTCGGATGCAATTTGGTGTTTGAACACCTGAAAATCATCACATATACACATCTCAATAAATGCAGCTGCCCAATGTGATATTGGACAATCAAGCATAAACAAAGGAATCAATATTTGTTCTAAAACAAGGCAATGGAAACAATCTTTGTTCCTTGCAAAATTTAAGAAGATTGCCACATTGCACAAATTTCCCCTTATGGGATTCACGCTCGTAAGAGCAGAGTTATTGCCATCACATGCAATTTGAAAACATGAGATAAGTTATAAACTGCAAAAGGAGTCATAAGAAACAAGTAATGATACAGTTAAAGAAAAGAGACAGACATTACAGCAATCAATTACCGTTCTAACAAAACAAAAAAAGACTAAGAAATAACTTTTATATCAGTCAGTGTGTATCAGTGCTTACCAACAATTACCAAGTTCTTCATTCCTAGTGTTTTAAGAACAGAATCAAGGTGTGTCGCAAAAAAAGCACTAAATCTCGTCTTCACCAACTTATAGTCGCCCTCTTTGATAAAAAGCCCGTCCGCCAGCTCTGCACCTTTCAAGCCTTTCACTGTTGGACCCTTTCCTCCAGAGTACAAGTGTCTGCGAAAAAGTTCGACATCCCTTCCAGAAGGGTCATGCTCTCTGACAACCTACATAGTATAGTTCATCGTCAATTGACGCCTCAACTCTAAGAATGGTGACAGCGCCTAGACATTAAAATTACTCTAGCCTACTTTCTAAAGCACACTAGTTTGTGAAGAAAGGGGGGAAAGTGTGACTACACAGAGAGAGGTTAGCTTGCAGATTGCAAAATGCATGATCCAGTTAGTATCAGAAAGCATGTTTAGCAGAATTCAGAATTGCATGTGCTTTCAATACAACCAAGAAGAAATTAATTCATCAGTTGCACTTGCACATACACCATACCGAAGCAAAAGAGAAGTTATTCAAAATTGAAGTGTGTGCGGCATATTACCAGAAATGGGAAAGACATGTTTGCTAGAGTATTTGTTTTGTATCAGATTTTAATATAACACCATACCATTGCAAACATGTGACAGCAATCAACTTTGTGCTTTTTTAGATGAAACAAATAAAGCATGCCAGCAACCACTTAATTCAGCAACCCTACAATGCCCTGATTGGAAACTTCGATTATAGAGAATAATACTATGTCTATTGCCCCACATCAAATTTTGTGTTTGCAATGCTATCATTCCAGTTGTTGCCCTACATGAAATAGTAAAAAAAAAAGGAAATTGCTCCAATTTGTAACCAAATCAGGGTAGAGGCCAAAGTGAAACATCTCACCATCTGATGCAAAATTGCCGACAGATGGTGGAGACCCAAACAGTGACAATTGCTTTTGTGCTCAAAAAATATTGGAGAAGAAACAGTAATTTATTATGTACTTATGCAAAGCAGGATACTCAAAAGACCAACCGAGTGGGTTCTGGAAAGAACGAGACCATTATGTACTGCTTCCTCCGATCCATAAACAAAAGCTGTACTAAATCAGCCACAACTAATAGGGAGTGCTTGTTATGCAAAGCAGGATTTAAAAAAAAAAATGAGTGGATTCTGGAAAGAACGAGACCATTTGTTTGGCACAAGGAATTTGTTAGGTCTCATACTGCCACAGACCGTTCTTGAACTTGCCAAAGAAATTAGTACTAGCGCACAGGGACTTGGTACATTGTTAGGTGTGCGCGTGCGAATTCGTCCTCGTCAAGCATACATGGAGAATTGTAAGGCTAACCGAACGGAAGCAGCAGCATAGGAACCGTGTCACCACGCCAAGAAGAGATTACATAGAACACGAATTAAAATGGACCACTCCTGAATGGACCAAGAAATCACTTAGGAGAATGAGCCAAGATATTAGACTCGTCTTGCACAGTAATAATAAGTAACAGTAAATTCGATTCTCATATGCATGTTGCTGTTTGAGAAGAGCCAAACTAGTACTCCTACTAGAAAAGAAAATTACCCAAACAACGAAGATTCCTCGCTTCCGCGCCACGGCGACGGCCTCAGCGACGGCCGGGATTACGGCCTCGCCGCCAGCGACCAGCAGCGGGCTGCCCATCGCCGGGTCCACGAAATCCTTCTGCAAGCCATCACCGTTTGCGGCAATAATTCACAAGTAGAGTGGGGGAAGGAAACCCACCAAACAAGAGGAACAGAGCCCCCCAAAATAAGAGGATTCTTTCACAAGAGGGGAGGAAACCCCACCTGCATGTCGATGACGAGCATGGTTGTCTCGCTCCACTGGGCGGCGGCCGCCATGGATCGCTGCGACTTGAAGTGGCTGGTCGGGATCCTGGGGATTATGGCAGCGACGCCACCTCCGGAGAGCCAGCGCTTCCTGAGGTAGGGGAGGAGGAACTTGTCGAGGGAGAGGACCAGCACCAGCAGGCACGACAGCAACGCCAGATGCGATGGCATAAATCACATCCGCACGCACCGCAAATGCACGGTAACAAATTCGTCTTTTAATTTAAGCAAAACTGTCGCACCTCTACTTCTTTCATTTTAAAGTACCATACGATCCCTTGACCTCGCCTCCTCCCAAACGACCCCGCAGGCTCACCCGAGAAACCTGCTTTTCCCGCACATCTTGTGCGCCCACCCCCGAGAAAACTGCCACTTCTTCACATATACCACATGATTTCTCCTCAGGACAAAGTTACCATGGTATTCGTATGCAAGTTATCAGGCTTGTGTTGCATAACTTACCGTGCTATTTACATAGAACGTACCAGGTATCTATGCTTCAATAACTACATCCCTTCAAAGTTACCACTATGTTTTGTACACAAGTTATAAGGTCTTCGATGTGTAAAATACCGTGGTACTTACACATAAATTATCAGGGTATATGTACATCAACCTCCCCCCGGTCAAAGTTTCCATGAGGGATTGTACATGAGTTACCGGGTCTACAATTCGTCTATTATCAAGGTACTTGCACCTAAAAACCTGGGTGTGTTTCGGTAGCTTTCTTCATAGGTCAAAAATTACCACGATGTTTTTGCGTAACTTATCACGCCTATAGCACGTGTATCCCTCATGACACTAAACATTATGTGACTTTTCACGTGGCACGCCATGTGTTGTGTTCATCCAAGAGGCCCACGCGCGAGGCGAGTGTATGTTTTTAACAACTTAGTTTCCTTTGGTAAAAAAAGTTACCATCATGTTTATATTGCAAGTTATCGGTTATGCGGTGCTTATATTATCATGTTATTTACACAAAAAATATTAGGGATGTTTTGAACAACTTTTTCCTGCGACAAAAAGTTATCATGGTGATTCTAGGTAACCTATCAAGCCCGTGGTGCTTAAAATATCATGCTATTTACACAAAATTTATCAGGGGTATGTTTTCAGCAAATCACCCTCCCCCCAAGTCAAAAACTTATCATGGTGTTTAGTTATCGCAGCTTCGCAGCGCATATGTTTTCATGCTATTTACACATAAAAATGCCAGGGGAGGGAGGTATACTACCGTGCTATTTACACAGAAGATACCGGGGTATCTTTTCAAAAAAAATCCCTACGGTCAAATTTACCATGGTGTTTCTACCTCAGTTATCAGATGTGCGCTGCGTATATTACCATCTATTTACACATAAATTATTGGGTATCTTTTCACATTTGTCTTCCCCAATGGTTAAAGTTACCATGATGTTTGTATCTAAATTATCAGGTCTATGGCGTGAATGTTATCGTGCTATTTACAGAAATTGCCGGGGGGCGGTTCAACAAATTTATTCCCAATGATCAAAGTTACCACGAACATGTCAAAAACAGTATTTCCCTTAGCTTGCTCAACAATGAGTGCCATAGGTGAGGTGGTTAGCTCCCTTTGTTGATTACCTGCAGACCAGAGATCAAATCCTAGTCCAAGCATTATTTTTGCCAAAAATCGGGAAGGCGTGTGGGCCATAATTGACGATTACGAAAATTAGGAAGGCACGAGCGGGTGTGCCCGATAAAATCGGGGAGGGCGTGCGGAAAGGAAAGAAATCGGGAGAGGTCGGTGGGGGAGGACGTGCGGGAAAGGAAAGAGATCGGGAGGGAACTGACGGCACTGGATGCGTGTGGCAGTTTCGCAATCTGCCACACGGTTGCCATATACATATTTCGTTAATTTTAATCCTAGGAGGACTGTTTGAACGATTTTGTGGCAGCGCAGCCTCAGAAGAATTTGGACGCGTGTGTGAGGGTTCGGTCACAAGAGCGAGTGTCCTGGGATGTTGACCAGAGACGTTGGGATGTTGACCGGAGACGTTTTTATTTCCAAGAACAAACAACAAGCATCGCTTCTCATTACTCTCTAAAGTACTCCTTCGTCCGAAAAAGTTTGTCCCTCAAATGAATATATGTAGTATCAAGTTAGTGCTAGATACATCCATTTCAAAGACAAGCTGGATGTATGTAGCATCAAGTTAGTGCTAGATACATCCATTTGAGAAACAAGCTTTTTCGGACGGAGGGAGTAGAGTATATGAGCGTCTCTGTGGCGAGATTGCCTTCGGATGACGTGCCGCAGGGCCTCTGGGCTTTGTGCGCTGTCCAATCTAATCGGACGGCGCGCCAAGGGGTTCATAATGGGTGGAGCAGTTTTGGACGCGCAAGCATCTTGTCACGTGCGCGGAGGCGTGGCCGGACCCGTGGTAAGGGCATATTTCTCCCTACGTGGTTTTGGTGATTGATGACAATGCATTCGCGGACTAATCGTGTGCATTGAGCATTTCAGATATCTCATATCTAGGCACAAGACGATTCGGTGCCCCTCGGAGCTTATCGAAGACGGCGTTTCTCTACATTTCTTTTCGGTGGATTTGAGTCGTAGGAAAGTCGTACTATTAAGAGGGGGTCCGCTTCGGAAAGGTTAGGGTGGAATCAACACGTACACATCTGTTCCTTTGCACCACCTTTCCTTCGCTTCATTGGAGCACCAGTCGTTTTCCCTTGTCTTTGCGTAGATGAAGGCCTCCAAGTGCTACTGTTTTGTGGCGTGCGGTAGTACTGCTCAAGGGAGCAGTAGTACCGCAGCGGTCCACGGCAGTACCGCTCAGGGTAGCGGTAGTACCGCGTCGTGTGGTAGTACCGCTCCTGGCAAGCGGTAGTACCATGGCCTCTAGCCCAGAACGCTGGCATGCGCGGAAGTAGGGGTGGAAGTACTTTTTTACTTCTGCACCCTACGTGGTAGTACCGCTCCCTGTGAGTGGTAGTACCGTGCCGGATTCTCGCACAGACCGAAACTCAGCGGGAGTAGCCACAGATGTAATTTTATTAGTCAGTGCCTTCCCAGCCCAGATTGAACCCTGCCTTGCGGTAGTACCTCAAGGGCGCGCGATAGTACCGCTCCGGCAGTTCTACTGCTCGTTGCTTTATGCAACATCACTACAAAAAAAATACACTTCCGTGATGATACGTGGTTGTCACAGTAGGTCACTTTTTTTGTCATGCATGTACATCCATGAAAAATTTATGACAGAATCTAGATAGTCATACCCGTGCTGTCGTAGAAGTGTTCCATGACATTACCAAAATTATCATCACGGAAGTGTCCACTTCCATGACGATAAATCGCGCGTCACAGAAGTGCTTTCGTCAAGGGTGACCGACACGTGGCATCCACCGTAACGGAACGCCGTTAAGCTATCGGGTCGGGTTTTGGATCCGATAACCCATTAACAGCCCCGACCAATGGGGATTTTCCACGTGTAAAATCATCATTGGCTGGAGGAAACACGTGTCGGCTCATCGTTGGGACAGATGTCATCCACTCATTGGACATAAGGCGCCTATGATACGTCGACACGTGGCACGGTCCAACAGAGGCCCATTCCTGTGAAAAGGCCGGCCCGTTTGACTTGGTCAAAAGGTGGCGGGCCGGCCCATGGAAAGCCTGTTAACGGCCTATTCGCATATAGCCCATTTACAGCCGCTAACCCAAGGCCTGTTACGCCCTATCCGAATTAGGCCCAGTAGCGTCATGTGGGCCATCCAATATAATTCCAGCCCGTTTTCACTTCTGGCCCATGTATGGCCCATGACGTCTTTCGGCCCATATGAGGCCCTATGTAACTCTTGGCCTATTAACGGCCGTGGTGAAACTGGCCCGTAATGAACAGTGTATCACTTTACACCCATTAACGGCCCGTGGTGAAACTGGCCCGTAATGAACAGTGTATCACTTTATACCCATTAACGGCCCGTTATTCCGTTGGGCCGTTTCCAGCCCATGTTATCTTTCGGCCTTCTCAGAGCCCATTTATTCTTGGGCTCATTTCCAGCATTCGTTTACTTACGACCCGTTACTATCATTTTCTGCTTGTGGGCCAAATTCAGCCCGTGGTTACAGTCGGCCCGTTAATACGTTGGGCCGTTTTCATAGCGTCATCAAATACGGCCTATTAACGATGGCCCGTTATGGTCGGCCCATGAACGGACGATTCCAACTCTAGCCCGTTTATGGCCACAATGCGGCCTGTTATTGGCCCATGTTTGGCCAATCGATCATACGGCCCGTATAAGGCCCATTGATGATACGGCCCGTAGAAGGCCCATTGTTTCTACGGCCCGTAGAAGGCCCATTGTTTCTACGGCCCATAGAAGGCCTACTGTTTCTACGGCCCATAGAAGGCCCACCGTTTCTACGGCTCGTAGGAGGCCCAGTGTCACTATAGTAAATATTAGCCCATGGTTATTGTGGCCTAGTTTTAAAAAATAGGTTATTGCAGCCACTAGCAAACCGCGGAAAAAGAACTGCACTGACTACAAGCAAACAAATAAACAAGACAACAAGGAAATAAATAAGCAAGCAACTTACGCTAGGCTATCACGGCTATTACACATATTACATCCACTGGGCATCAAAGTTCGCCACCGGTGCAAATATAGGGAACAAAGCAGCATATAAACGCCGCAGCAAAACAAGTCCAGAACTGAAACCACTTCAGAAGAGTTCAAGAAACAATATCCTGGGTACCCATAATGCTGGCAAGATGCTTAGCAAGCTTATTAACTTTCTCTTGTTTGGCGCTTAAATCCTCCAGCGCTTGCTGTTGCACAAGAAAGTACGCATCTGAATTCTGCAGGGACTTCCTCAGTCCTTTGGCTTCTTGCCGCAACACAGCTGACTGATGCCTTTCAGCTTGTAGCTGAGACTGAAGAAGCGAAGTGATTCAGGCAGCGAGTTCGAAGAGCTTGTGCCAGCGGTACTGGCCAGTAACTCGAACACTACATCAACGCAGGACTGTGGGGTTTTCTCACTGTCTACAAGATCGTTTTTATCATCTTTCTTGGAGACCAACAAGGTTGTCTCACTATCTTGAACCTTATCTGCATTACTTTCTCTACCATTGCATAGTGGGGTGCTCTTCTCCAATATTCTGTTTGCATACTACAAGAGAAACAAGCAGACACGTCACAGGTTTAGCTTGTAGTATACGAAACTCATTTTGGTAAACCGGTTCAGTAGTAAGGTGGACAGGATAACAGCATGAAACAAACATATATCTATGTACTATGGTCACTGTATTGTCCATATCATTCTAGTTTATGTTCCCTAATCAAGATAGAGACACAGTTCAACTCATATATTTTTAAGACACAGCAGCATAGACAGAATATAAGTGTGAGAAACTACACAGCATTGGCAGCACTTGTAATGTGCATCACATGAGAACATAACTGTTTATACAACTTAAACTGAAATCAACATAGAGCAACAAGTTAGAACAGCAATCCAGTTAAAGAAATAGGTTTAAAACATACTTGTTGCGCCATTGGAGTTTCAATTGGATCCTTCAAATTCGAAAGTAGTTGGTATGAGTAAATACAGTGATGCAACAGCAAAGGAGTATGGACCATAGCTACGGAATTTGACCTGAGAACAGTTGCTCTTCTACTTTAAACGTGGAGTTTGGGTTAGTTGTGGTGGTCTTCGTGCTTTGGGCACTGCAGTAGCTTTACAAACTGCTCGTGTGGGGGTACTCTGTGGTGGACATGGTGCTTTGTCAACTATAAGTGGGTTACTATCCGCTGGGGTTGCGGTTAGATGGGTTGTAGCTGGTTCTCTGCCCAACGGTGTAAGTGTGCAATCTGGAAGAGTCTCGATTATGTGTGGTGGGGCTAGTTTGTGGGCCAGTACAACCATGGTTCTATCTGCATCGCTGGGTAGCACTGTCTTTTGTGATGAACGGGTTTTTGCTCCCTTAGATACTGCCATCACCCCCTCCAATTCAAATGGCTGATAAACAAGAAAAGAAATTGAACGTACAGACATTGTATGATAGACAGATGTTGTAATTCACATATATGTTGTCTAACCAAACAGGACAGCATGACACAATTTCACATATATGATGCCTAACTAAACAGGATAGCATGACACAGTTTCAGATATATGATGGATAACTTAACAGGATATAATGGCATAATTCAACATATGATGAGTACCTAAACAGGATGACATGACAAAACTATATGATGTCTTTCTAAAATAGGTTGGGATGAAATAATTCACATACATGTTGTCGAAGTATACAGGATGGCATGATATAATTGACATAATTGATTCATATACTAAGCAGCTGGCACTCGCATGTATGATCTCTAAACTAAGCAGATAGAATTCAATATTGTGCATATGATGTCTAAACTAAGCAATGCAAGACACCATATGCATCATATGAGAAATATAAACATTGCAACTTAGAGCATACACCTCAGGTGGGATATAGGACTGGTCATCTGTCTCTGAATCCTCCTCTGAGGAGCTCCCTGTAACCATCGAGATATATGCTTCAACAGGTACCATTGCCTGCTCTGAAGACCTTGTTTTCACTCCAGATTTTTCCATAACCGGCTCAAATGGCTGATACACATGAAGAGTAGTTCAATATACACAGATTGTCGACAAATGGAATACGTAATGAAAAAAAGATGGCATGAGATAATTCACATATATGATGCCTGGCTCCATGGCGGTGCATAATTCACATATATGATAACTGGCTGAAAAACATGGCATTGCATAATTCACATATCTGATATAGAAAGCAAACAGGAGGCATTCACACAAAGCATGTCTAATCTAAGTAGGTGGCGTGGCAATGCAAGACACCATATGCATGATATGAGCAATATAACCCAGCCAAGTTAGAGCATGCACCTCGGGGGGGGGGGGATACGACTGCTCATCTCTCTCTGAATCCTCCTCTGAGGAGCTATCTGTAACCAGCAAGAAATCTGCATCGACAGGTAGCACTGACTGCTCAGAAGACCTTGTTTTCACTCCAGATTTTCCCATGACCGACTCAAATGGCTGATGCACAGGAAGAGTAGATGAATGTATAAACATTATTGACAAATGGAATACATTATGGAAAAAAATATGGCACAATACAATTCACATATACGATGACTGGCTAAACAGGATGGCATTGCATGATTCACGTATATGATGCCTGGCTAAAGAAGATGGCATTGCATAATTCCCATATACTCCCTCCGTTCCTAAATATTTATCTTTTTAGAGATTTCAAATGGACTACCACATACGGATGTATATAGACATATTTTAGAGTGTAGATTCACTCATTTTGTTCCGTATGTAGTCACTTGTTTAAATCTCTAAAAAGACAAATATTTAGGAATGGTGGGAGTATGATATAGAAACCAAACAGGTGGCATTCACACAAAGCAAATCTAAACTAAGCTGATGACATATAAGATGTATAATGTAAGCAATGCAAGGCGCCATATGCATGATATGACCAACATTAGCATGCCAGGTTAGAGCAAACACCTCAGGTGGTAAACAGGCATGGTCGGCTCCTTCTGAATCTCCATCTGAACAGTTATCTTCCTCTGGAATACAATCTGGAAATGCAGGAGGGGGGGCACTTCACCCACCATGGAGCGGCGTCTGCATGACATTATATTTGCACGCAACGGTCTTCTCTTTTTCTCTACATGTTCAGTACGATTGTGTACTATATCTGACATGCATAAAAAAAATAGTTAGATTTTGTAAGGCCTAAGGGGTGCATGCAAAAATCAAGACTGATGGTAGCAAACGAGTGGATGGATCCAAAACTAATGATAGCAGGTAGATTATAGCTTCAGTTTAAAAAGATAGACAATGGATCATCTATTGTTTGTTGCCCACCCAACATGAACCACATAGAAGACCCCAGATGAACCAGATAGTAGACAGATACTATTCGTTGCTGGCTCGATATGAGACCCATGGGCAATTCAAAACTCAAGATTGAACGATAAAGTAGCAGGTAATAATAACCGATGTATAACGTAAGCAAACACGGAAGACTGCGACCTCTCTTCCGGAACTGTGTAGTCCTCAGGTTCATCTGCTCAGTCGATGATGGTAATGTAGTTGGCGTGGCTGCCGGCAACGGGGAAGATGATCTGAGGCGGCGAAAGGAAGTCTGCAGGGGGATCTCTGCTGCAGTGAACGCTTCTGTCGATGGTGCACCTCAGGTGGGGTGGATGACGGCACGGTAGGAGCAGGACATAACACACAGAGTTTTCTTTGACGCCTATCTGAAAATGAAGTAAATCTGTAAGGGCTCCTTAGAATTGGAGGATTCTATAAACTCAGGGACAGGAAAAACACAGGAATAGGATAGGAATGCATGTGCAAAACAGAACATTTGGAAACATAGGATTTCAGTCAACCTGGGTGTTTGGCTCACATGAATTGGAAGAACAGAGGAATGGAGAAACAAAGTGATGCGACGAGTGTACAACTTCTTTGGCATAGCCTTGTGGACCTCAGCATCATTGGGTTGGACGTGGAGGATGGTGATGATGCTGGTGTGACTGTCGGAGGCGGGGAAGAAGATCCGAGGCCTTTGGAAACGGCGCCGAGGGTACTGCTCCGCTGTGATGGACGGTTCACTACTGGAATCAGCTAATTTGCCATCTGTCAGCTCTTTGCCGTCTGCTAGCTGACGGCAAAGAAGCTCTTTGCCATCAGCTACCCAGAAGCTGACGGCAAAGAAGTGGCAGACGGCAAAGAAGCTCTTTGCCGTCCGCCAGCGGACGGCAAATATTCTTTGCCGTCAGCTGGCGGACGGCAAAGAGAGAGGTGGCCCCCACCCCCCGCCCGTTTGGGGAAAACTTAACGCCCCACCTCTTTGCCGTCTGCCAGTGGACGGCAAAGAGGCAAAAGGGCGGACGGCAAATAGTGGCGGACGGCAAAGAGGAGACTACCTAACGGCCCGTACCCCCCGCCCGTTACTCTCTGTTCTCTCCCTCTCTCACCTCGCCGACGCGCACTACATCCCACCACACATCCCACCCCACATCCCACCCCACCGCCGCCGCCCGCCGCGCGCCGCCGCCCCCAGCACTCGCCGCCGCCCGGCGCCCCGGCCCCACCGCCCCGGGGCCCCGCCGCCCGGCCCCCCGCCGCCCCACCGCCCCGGTGTGACCAAACTCGCCGCGCAGGACGGGTTTTATAGCGCCGGGATTTAATGCGGCAGGGAGGCGCCGGGCCGCGGAAGACGAGAGGGCGGCGGGCGGAAGACGAGAGGGCGACACGGAAGACGAGATGGCAGCGCGGAAGACGAGACGGCGGCGCGCGGAAGACGAGAGGGCGGCGCGCGGAAGACTAGAGGGCGGCGTGCGGAAGACGAGATGGCGGCGTTGACCGCGAGGCATCGGGGCAGGCGAGGCGGCAGCCGGCAGCGCGACAGGCGTGCAGCGCGGCAGCGGGAAGCGGGGGGCAGGAGGCGTCGGGGCACGCGGGGCAGGCGAGGCGGCAGCGGGCAGGGGGGGCAGGCGGCAGCGCCTCAGCGGGGGCGGCCGACGCGACGCGACGCGGCGGCCGAGGCGGAAGTGGCGCCGCAGGCCGAGGCGGAAGCGGGGGCGGCCGATGCGGCGGGCGAGGCGGAAGCGGACGGCAAAGGCACTAGAAAGTTTGCCGTCCGCGGCGGACGGCAAAGGCCTGCCGTTAGCCACTTAACGGACTGAGAGCACAATTATTGCCGTCTGCTCTCGTTGCCGTCCGCGGCAGACGGCAAAGGTCCTTTGCCGTCAGCCGCCAGGAAGCAGACGACAAAGCAGCTGTTTACCGTAGCCTACTTTGCCGGAGCCTTTTGCCGTCCGCGACTGACGGCAAAGGCCTTTGCTGTCCGCCGTTCATGCCTTTGCCGTCCGTCGTGGCAGACGGCAAAATAGCTGATTCCTGTAGTGGTTCCGTCGTTGGAGCAGCTCCGCTAAGGTGTACGGCGACGAGGCTGAAGCATGACAAGACAGACAACGTTAATTTGAAGTGGGACCCTAATATCATCTGCAATAGATGATGTAAAATACATCACCAAAAAGTGCTAGATGTAAAACGCATCAGCCGCGCCACGGCCGCTCCGACAGATGCTGTAAGTACTGTTCACTCTGAACTTAACTGAAGAAAATGAACTTCACAGTCGAAACTGAATTTTACTGTTGAAACTGATTGAACTAGTAATAGAGCATTGCAATAGATGTTTAGGGCGTTCGAGCACTAGTAGCAGAGAAGCAGTGATCTAAATCAGCAGACACTCGAGCAGGGAACGCACTAGCAGAGAGCAAGTCGTGCAGTAGCACCGCGAGCGAGTGCTAAACCAGCAACTCCTGTAGCTGCCGGAGGTCGTGCAACAGCAGCAGCAACACAAGCGAGAGCAAGAGCAGAGCAGTAGCACGAACGAAAGCAGGAGCAGTGCAGCATCGCGACCGACAGCAAGAACAGAGCCGCAACGCGAGCGAGAGCCGGAGCAGCTGCAGCTAGTGCCATTGTGGAAGTCGCCGCCGAGGAAGCAACGACATGGGGGAGAGACGCCATGGATGATGTGGCCGGCGACGGCGCCGTCGATGGAGACACGCCATGTCTGCTCGGTATCGAGCACCGACAGCCCCGTGAGATTGAATAAAAGATAAAATGCAGCGGTGAGTGCAGAACCTCCTTGGTGGCGCCGAGTTGGCCTCGGCTTCATCGGAGGAATTGGTGAGGGTGCTGCGGTTCCGGTTGGGCAGGTCAAGACGGTGCTATGGGGATTGAGGTGGCACGATAGACGAGGTGAACGTCGGGGCAGCTCCTTGGAGGTGGAGGACGGGGCGGCTGATCCGGCGGGACAACGAGATCGACAACGGATCCTCATCCAGTGCGGTGGATGAGGGACGGCGAGCTGTTGCGGTGGACGACATAGTCGGGGAAGAGTCTCCGGCTGGGCGGCGGTCGGGAGGCCGACGGAGGAGCGTGGGGTTTCGCGGGTTTTGGCGGCCTCAGTGTATGAATGGGGGGGGCGAAGGGGGAGGGGGGGGCCAAGCTTAGGGACGCGCTTGTCCGAAATGTAGGGTAAGTTACCAGCGTACCCCCACCGGTTTTGACACCGCGACATGGAGCTTCATTTCCGGCTGAGGGGTAGAAGGGGGATTTCGCGTGTCTGGGCTGCGGGAGCGATTTCGAATGAGGAGGGAGTTCTCGCGCGCGTCCAAATTTCCAGATAATAAGGCGCGGCGCGGGTTGAAGAAGCGGGAGTTTCAAAGCAGGTGAGACAAAATATACTCGAGCTTGAAAATTTCGGGATAACAAGGTGCGGATTCCTTGTTCGGCAGAACAAACTTAACGTGTAAAAAAAACAATTCATACAAGACACAAGAGAGTCATGTCCCCTTTTACTATATTGCTATAGATGCCATTGAAAAAACTACAAGAAAAATGTAAAAAAAATCGGGAGAACAAGATTACCCTGCACAGTACCAAATCGATTCGCACTTCCCTCAACAACAACAAAAAACAAATCAGTTCCCACCAAAGAAAGAGTAATGTCCCTTTTTATATGATTAGAGATGCCATGATCTCGAATTTCAATTTTTGAATCCACGTTATGTTGAATTCACATATATTGTTAGGTGACCTTGCGGTTTATAATTGATGTAGTCGTACATTTTGATCTTCCATCATATATGAACATTTTACTCCACCATGTGAACATATATATTGTCGTCTACCATATGGACTAAATTTGAATCAATTTTCCTTATTTGAATACGATTGTTGTCAAGTTATACAATAATTTAAATATTATCTTGATAACAAAAAACATACATATAGCAGTAATCATATTTCACTATGAACTACATGTACCATACGCTCTCCAATTCAAATATTTGTATCCATTTTATGTTGAATTCAAATCATAGTACATTATTGGTCTAGGTAGCGAGATGTTTGGGATAATCTAAACCCTGTTTTCATACGTATAATTTTTGGCTGAATTGGGACAAGTTTTGGTATAAGCCTCTTGCAAAACCGGAGATTCTCTCAACAAGCCTCGTGGTTCCGAGAGGGAACGTGTCACCTTTGTGTGCGAAACGATATACGCTGCCTCCCCCCTGATTTTATTTATAGAGGCAACATAGAACTATATGAGTGCCCTGTTAAATTTTGGAATTATTTTGGGTTCATTTGGCCTTTTTATACATTAATTGAGTTTCTGGACTTTTAATGTGCATAATCTAAATATGAATTGCATGCACATGCTCCGGTGCACCAAAGTGGGTTGAAAAATCACATGTGTGTCCTTGGTTGAATTTCTAGGTCCCATGGAAGAAATGAGAATGGAATTCAAACATCTGGGCGTCATGACTCGGCTGAGAACATCGAGAAACTTTGATTTTAAATTCATGTAAATCCAAAACTCGCCTGGAAATCATGAAACTTGGCATGGTGTCATGTCATGGCACTAACATGTTGTGGTAAAAAATTGGGCCGATTTGGAAGCTCGTGGTTCTAAGAGGGAACGTGCCACCTTTGAGTGTGAAATGATATACGCTGCCCCACCCCCTTGAGTTTCTTAACAAAGGCAACATAGAACTACATTAGTGCCCTGTTAAATTTTGGAATTATTCCGGGTTCGTTTGTTGTTTTCTATACATTAATTGAGTTTCTGGTCATTTAATGTGCATAAGTCAAATTTGAACTACAAGCACATGCTCTCGTGCACCAAAGTTGGTTCAAAATTCACATTTGTGTCCTCGGGTGAATTTCTAGGTCCCATGCAAGAAATGAGAATAAAATTAAAACATCTGGGCATTGTGGCTCGGCCGAGGACATTGAGAAGCTTGGTTTTAAAATTCTTGTAAATCCAAAACACGTCTGAAAATCATGAAACTTGGCATGGATGTCATGTCATGGTACTACCATGTTGTGGTAAAAAAATTGGCCGAATAGGAACAGATTTTGGTATAAGCTTCTTGCAAACCGAAGCTTTTCTCAAGAAGGCTCGTGGTTCTGAGAGGGAACGTGCCACCTTTGAGTGCGAAACGATATACGTTGTCCCCCTTGAGTTTATTTACAAAGGCAACATAGAACTACATGAGTGCCCTGTTAAATTTTGGAATTATTTTGGCTTCGTTTGGCCTTATTTACACATTAATTGAGTTTTTGGTCATTTAATGTGCATAATTCAAATTTGAACTACAAGCACATGCTCCCGTGCACCAAAGTTGGTTGAAAAATCACATTTGTGTCCTCGGGTGAATTTCTACTCCCTCCTTCCATCTATATAGGTCCTAATGCGTTTTTCGAGGCTAACTTTGACCAAATGTTAGAGCAATAATATATGACATGCAACTTACACAAAGCATACCTTCAAATTTGTATGTCAAAGGAGCTTCCAATAATATAATTTTCATAGTATACATCTCATGTGCTATTAATCTTGTCAATAGTCAAAGGCTGTCTTGAAAAACACATTAGGCCCTATATAGATGGAAGGAGGGAGTAGGTCCCATGCAAAAAATGAGAATAAAATTCAAACATCTGGGCATCGTGGCTCGGTCGAGAACATTGAGAAACTTGGTTTTAAAATCATGAAACTTGGCATGGTGTCATGTCATGGTAGTACCATGCCGTGGTAAAAAAATTGGCCGAATAGGAACAAATTTTGGTATAAGCTTCTTGCAAATCGGAGCTTCTCTCAAGAAGGCTCGTGGTTCTGGGAGGGAACGTGTCACCTTTGTGTGCATAATTCAAATTTGAAATACAAGCACATGTTCCAGTGCACCAAAGTTGGTTGAAAAATCACATGTGTGTCCTCGGGTAAATTTCTAGGTTCCATGCAAGAAATGGGAATGAAATTCAAAATTCTGGGCGTCGTGGCTGGGTTGGAAACATTGAGAAACTTAGTTTTTTAATTCCTGTAAATCCAAAACACGCATGAAAATAATGAAACTTGGCTTGGTGCCATGACATGGCACCAACATGCTGTGGTAAATTTGCAGTCCGATTTGCGAAGGCGCACACATTAACAATCAACAAAGTCATTTTGGAACAAGTGCTGTCACGTTACAATCGGAAACACAAGTATTATTGAAACCGTGGGCGTTCTACTTACTAGTACCATTTACGTTCCGCCACGCGTCCCCATTTTTTATTAGCTAGGAGGCGCTGTGCAGGGTAGCTATTTGAGTACGAGAGGCGTGCGATCAGACCCCTGCGCGTGCTTATCGGGAGGAGAGCCCTTTGACCTCCATCTGTCGTCCACCTCTCTCCCAAGGTCTCCATTAATGGCGCCCGAGCCTCTGTTTAATGGCGTGGCTATGTCTCACTCGGCTGAGATTTAAGAGAGAAAAAAGAAAATCTGAAAGCACGGATCTTGATGTAAGATCCGACGGACCTATATAGCATCTACTGCGACTTATAGCAAGACTGATGAATATATAAGGACGATTAATTATTTTTTGATCAAAGAAGGGCTTGCCCCTTCCGATTTTCATTACTGAAAACCACCACAATTCACAAGAAGTTCAGCACAACTCGTTGAGAAACCACAATTGAAGGGGCGGAGGCACAAGGGGCAGTGGAGCACGGTGAGGTCCATCGAGACCTTAGAGAACTCCATCGTCGGGTCCTGTTCGGTCTGCATGATCTCGCCCTCCTCGTGCACAACCATCTCTCGACTTGGGCCGGGGTATTACAAAGCTTTACCGTCACATATTTTATACTACTTCAAGGTGCATTAAATCAACACATGCAAGTATCAAAAGGAGAGTCACGGCATGCATGCATGCGTTGTAATTAATGCATCGGTAAACGCAAATTATTGAAATATATCGAGTGCACTGCTTTGATGTGTCGCGTCAACTCGTACATCAACGAGAAGTTTGATTATCCTCTCCCTCGCGGACTTAACTGCACCTGCCTTTGGCTGTATGACAGGTTGGCCACACACCTGTCGGGCCCACCTGTCATACACGCAAAGGCAGGAGCGTCCCTCCCTTGCCCATGAGCGTGGTGGATGGCAAGACTAGGAGAAGCTTTCGCTACACGCTCTCCCTCCCGCACGCGGTGGACATGCAGCAGTTCAATCGGTGTCAGATGTCCAGAAGCGTACTGTAGTACTCCTCCAGTGCAGTAGTACTCCATCATTGTTCGACTTCCCGAAGAGGCGAAGAGCCAAGCGCAGCCTGGACGCTCGTGTGGTAGTTTCATGTGTGGAGTAGTCTAGGATAGCGTGTACCGTGCCTGTAAGCTTAAAATCGTTGGGGTCGGCTCCATGCTATGTGGCCGTCTCGAAGTTAAAAAAAAATTAAAATAGTCTTCTGGCCCTACCTGACACCCTGGTGATTGTAGTTTGCACGCTCATCTGGTCAAGACAGGAATATATATTTTAATTTATTTTTTTCGAAAGGGGGGACTCCCCGGCCTCTGCATCAGAACGATGCATACGGCCACATATATTTTAATTTGTGGTGGGTAAATGTTAGAGGTTGCAGCAATATATTGTACACTGCGGGTCTTTCAGCCAAGTTTAGAGGCAAGCATGTGGGGCCAGTGCTATGATGTGTCGCGTCAACTCGTACAATGAGGAGAAGCTTGATTTTACTACACGCCTTCTCCCTCACCCATGCGCGCGATTGCTCACAAACGAGGACAGGCTTTTGCTTAGTAGTACTTCTACAACAAGCTATCCGTCCCGCTCGCGGTGGACGGACATGCAGCAGTGGATTCGACACTGTAGAAGCAGTAGTAGTAACATCATTGTTCGTCTTCTCGAAGAGGCGAAGAGCCAAGCGCAAACCGAACGTTGCATTTGTGAACATTGGGGCACGCATATAGCCAGGCTCTTGCATGAGACAAAATTGCTATGTGAGCCCACTATTGTACTAGTACGTACAACTACTTGCTAGTATAGCCCTGTAAACCAGAAAGGAGTATTTGCCCTTCTAGAGATTTCAACAAGTGACTAGACTACACCGAGACGGAGTACATATGGAGCAAAATGAGTGAATCTGCACCGTAAATAAATACTTACTAGTTCTATCGTTTTCCTCTCCGAGGTGCACAATATTGAGTATACTGACTAGTCTCTTTTTGACACGCATTTACGTTTTTTTACACAGTATAGACGCGAGCGCTCATATACACGTGCATACACTCACCCCTATGAACGCACACACGCACGGCACTATCATCTTGAAATTTACGAAGTCACCATAGGCACCTCGTCGTCGACAATGTAGGAAAATTATGAGGGGGGTCTCTCCAACAGTGTTCCTTGGCTCGCACCTAGCATCACGATGGTCGAACTTGGAGTCATTCATCTGGTACACGTGGCATCTCAGATCTGGACACAAGGTGACGCGACCTCTCACTTCCTCCGCCATTTGAAGCGGCGCGCCGGTGGAGGGCTAGCATACTCCAATATTAGGTTGGCTCTATGTGATGTGGCAACTTCATATACTAACCGGATGCTGGCTATACTCCCTCTGTAAATAAATACATGGTGTATTGTTTTATTCCTATCGGCGAGGTAACTTAATGTCTTTTTGCTACTTAATAGGATTACATGCAATGAACTAACCACCGCATGTGATGTTTGGTAGTCTCAAGTCATTGAAAGCATGCACGGGCACGGAGGGGGACGCGGCTTCATTGACTTACTGCACCTGCCTTTGGGTGTATGACACGTGGGTCCAACGGGTGGCTGGCCAACCTGTCATACAGCCAAAGGCAGGTGCAGTAGAGGGGCGAGGAGTAGATGGCCAACACGCACGTGAATTCAACGCAGTCTGCACTTCTCATATAAAGGCTCCCGCCAGTCCAATCTACAAAATCCTACGCACCTACGCACCTAAGGGCAAGAGTGATCACTCCAATCGCAAGATCAGTTGACTAGAAGCTAGACCCATGGAGGCGATGAGCGCGAGCATCAGCCGGCTGTGCCAGATGGTCCATGACGCCGGCCTGCATCCTGGCACCGAGGAATGTCTCCAGGTAGTGCTTGAGGCCGCCAGGGCGAGGGGCCGCTTGGACGACCGCTTCGTCTCCTTGTTCGACGAGGTCCTCGTCGGCTTCCTCGACAAGTTCACCGTCGTCAAGAAGCTCGCGGACGACCTTGACGTACGCCTCCAGCCCACGTGCCCAGGCTCTGCGATGCCTGCCACCCTCAACAGCCTCTATGGTGACAACCTCTTCGACACACTGGTGGCCCTGGGATTGCCCGCCGTCGCGCCGGAGAATGTCCACCTCGAGGTCGCGCTCGCTGCGCAGCGCCTGGTGCAGCAAGACACCATTGACATAATCACCCACGTCTACGCGCAAATCGTCCACAAGGACTACTACATGCAAGAGGAGGACGATAGGACGCTGGCCTTCTTGGACCACAGGGCAACCTTGGACGGCATTGTTTAGAAGCACGTTGAGCTTGCCGCCAACGCCGCTGCTCCTCACACGTCCATTGGTGACCCGGTGCACTAGGGCGTGAGGATGTCGTTGATGATCCGTATATATCTTTATCTTTCCGTCAAATCCATGTAGTAGTATATGGTACTACTAGTAATTATCTTACCTTTCGCATCAACTTCATAATTTTCCTACGTACTCCATGCATGAACCGTGCCAGAACCAAACTTCTCATTACTCTAGGGAAAATCGTTATTTCTATCTATCGGTCGCCCCATGGAGCAGAACCAAATTTTACAAGTTACAAGTTCAAAAGGAAAAGCCTGCCGTGTTCGCGTCGCACCCCCACACGGTTTGTCAGGCACGCCGCTCAAGGGGGAATGCGTGCCGTGTTGCATTTTCACTTACAAGTGGGACCGCAGTTGAGCAAACCGACTATCGGCAAACCCCCACCCCGCCCACCGCGCGATGGCTGAGAAAACAGGAGGGAGAAGAGATGGCTATAGCTAGCACGGACTCCAAGAAAATTGGTGTCGGATGGGACTCGTGTGGGTGGCGTGTGCCGTACTGCTAGACATGAATGCTAGTTATGGCCCATGCCACCCCACTATATCGAGGTGCTGGTTACTCCACTATATCGAGTACGTAGAACAAATTTCCTGGAGTCCATGCTTGGGCCTCCTCTATGTCTCTTCTCAGCCAGCCAGCAGACGCGCGGAGCCCATCGTCTGTTTGCTCATATGAGGTCCCACATGTCAGTGAAAACGCAAGAGGACCCACTAAACCTGCACATCTTTCACCTCGACGTGCTGGTGATGAAAAACAAATCCAATAAAGATCTTCGGTGGCCGCTTTTGGAGTTACTCAAGAGTAGTAAGATTCTATTTACTGTTTAACCCAAGATGCACATCACGTGGCTTCACCTACCACTCTATTTTCTTGCATGACACGACCTGGATGCTGGATGTCCCACGTGTCGGCAAAAGGAGGAAGAACTCGACCAAATCTTCGGTTGTGCTCTCGGATTAGACTAGTTGTGCTAACTTAAAATTTTATTGTGTAGAATGGATGCAAGTTTTGGTATTGGGAAGAAGAGTACAATGATATATTGATAGAGCACAATTTAGTAGATGTTCTAGCACTTTTAGCTAGCATAGAGGCTAGAGATGAGACTAGTGCACTTGTTGATAGAATAGAGGCTAGACACGTCTACTTCTTTACACTCGAAGAAGAAAGAAGCACGCAAGATCGAGCCTCCGCAGATAAACAATGAATGCATCGAGAAGGCACTAATCCAACTTACAGGAGCAGTTATGGAAGTTGGATATCTTCTAAGTAGTAGTATCGAGGATTCGAGGTGCTGGTTACGTACAGCGAACACATTAACATATGGCCCACCTCACACTGTGGCCAAATTTCCTGGAGTCTGTGCTAGGTTAAAAAGTGTTCTTTGTGAGGATGGGTGGCTGGTCTCAAGTTTAAAAATTGTTGTATTACGTACGTAGACGTAGAGATAGTGCAGCATGTGAAGCTAGTACAAATAGTGTACTATTGTTGATCGGCCTCATCCGATAACCTGTTGCAATGCATGTACAATTATGTATTCGGAAAATATATTTTTGCCTCGTCGCAGCACCCACTCAGAGAAGCGACTCGATAGCCATTCATAAATTTAGTAAGTTTATCACAGGCATATCATTTTATTACATAGAACAGGTCATCAACCCACAACAACAACAAGGATAGATTATAAATACTAAAGTTTTCATCACACAACAAATAACAAGCAATGAAATGAACTTCAACTCAACCAATCCTCAACGTTGGAAACGCTTGCTTTGAACCACAAGTGATTCTCTGGGAAGGGCCAGCTATTGTAAATCTCGAGGCCAACGCAGGACTGATCATCTAGGCTAAAGCGGCCTACTATATCACGACCAGGGTAGGTAACAACCAAAATGTTCGACGTATAGATACAGTTGCTTCTCATAAATGGTAGTAACGTTGTGTCAACAGCAGCTAGATCGGCTTTCACCATCATTGGATAGTTTTGTCCAAGGAAGAGCGAGTTTACTCCAAGAGCGAGTTTACTACAAGAGTACTAATAAATAACTTTGATGTGTCCCGTCAACTCGCAGAACGACGAGAAGCTTGCTTACTACGCCTTCTCCCTCGCCAACGCGTGCGCGGTGGCTCGCAGCACGAGGAGAAACTTTTGCTTACAAGCGGTGGACGTGCAGCAGTTCATTTGGTGTCAGATTGCCAGAAGTACTACTGTAGTACCATCATTATTGTTCGACTTCCGGAAGAGGAGAAGAGCCAAGCGCAAGGTCACCTACTAACCTAGGACAGTACTACTATAGCCAAAGCTGGTCCACCTTTTTAGAGCATGGTTAATAAATATAGGCGGCTCTTGCAGCGGCACATCATTTAGAGCAAGTACTCTCTTCGTAGGAACAAAGGAAGTGAAACAAAAGTTGGAGTGGATGCTAGATTGCCAATTAAAAGATGATTACATAGGAAAAAAATCCTATAACATTCTATCCTATGAATCAAACGACCAATGTAGGAAAATTATGAGGGGGGTCTCTCCAATAGTGTTCCTGGGCTCGCACCTAACATCACGGTGGTCGAACTTGGAGTCATTCATCTGGTACACGTGGCATCTCAGATCTGGACACAAGGTGACGCGACCTCTCACTTCCTCCGCCATTTGAAGTGGCGCGCCGGTGGAGGGCTAGCATACTCCAATATTAGGTTGGCTCTATGTGATGTGGCAACTTCCTATACTAACCGGATGCTGGCTATACTACTACGGCACTCACACTCCAAGAAGTGACTCGAAAACCATTCATAAATTGAGTCTATGACATGCATTCGCAACTGAAATGTACCATTCATTAAATACAACAAGTCATCAACACACAACGACAATGAGGATACATGTTGGATTATAGATTATTTCCAACAAAACATTCTAGCAAATACTAAAGTTTTCATCACACAACAAATAACAAGTAATGAAATGAACTTCAGCTCAACCAATCCTCGGCATTGGAAACACTTGCTTTGAACCATAGGTGCTCTGGGAAGGGCCAGCTATTGTCAATATCGAGAGCAACGCAGGACTGATCATCCAGGCTGAAGCGGCATATATCAGGACCAGGGTAGGGAACCACCGAAATGTCCGAGGTATAGATACAGTTGCTTCTCATAAATGGTAGTAACGTTGTGTCAACAGCAGCTGGATCGCCTTTCACCATCATTGGATAGTTTGGTCCAAGGAAGAGCGAGTTTGTTCCAAGACTATCAATACTGAACCAGGGAGAAGGTGTTTGCGCTAGCACACTAGTATCCGTCCTGAATACCATGCAATGGGTGTTGGAATAGCTCAGGAGAGGGCGACCATGGGAGACAACACCTACTTCCTCGGTAGTAACAGCCTGAGTGCACTGTATACACACAAGAAGAGGTGATCCATCGGAATTAGTTGCCAGGCGCCACTGAGTATATAAGTTCTGCTCCTCCTCATGCTCGTGATCATCACCATCGTCATCTCCCCCTTGCTTATAAATTTTTTCAAGTATAGGTGGTGGAATGTTCACAGGACCTTGGAAACACAAGAAGAAGGTTAATTAGTAAAGGGAAACTTGCTAACCCGCATGCATGTGGATGAAACAATTATAATTACGGTGGAAGACAAACGTACCGAAACTACGAGGATCCCATGCAAAAACAGTGCCACGAGTGGTGGCAGGAAACACAAGATCCTCGTATTCAATTGCATCACAGTACACATCCGTGTATAGAAACTGATTTTTGAGCAATATCCATCCAGTCGAACCACGAAGGACGGCAACAAGCTTCTCGAAGATAGCAACGACTTGATAGTTCTTGTAATTCCAAGAGCGGTTGGGAACTCGACAAATTGCTATCTTCAGTAGACGACAGTCACCATGATCGTATTTGAACGTACGTAGATCATCTATGTGCTCAACCTCAGGGCACTCGGAGATTTTTGGAAGTGGAATCCGCTGACGAGTGTACACATTCACAAGTTCCCACTCGCAATTGTACCCAATATAAACAACCCAATCTCCATTTGTGCCAGCCCAGGACTTACCCTTAAGCGATGGCATCTTGACATCACACGTATCATTATCAAGCGGCATCAACTTGCACAAGGCGAGGCCTCCGTCGTCCGCGCCCATGCGAACAGGCTTAGAGCGAAGAAGATAAGGGAGATCAAACCGCTCCTGGACCCTTGGGTTCCTTGTAATGATGTTATTAGTTGAGTCGAGAATGGTCTTGAACGAACCTGCCATGCTAGCCGAGGTGATGACGTCGCACCGATCAATGAGTTCCCCCACCACGTCATCTTTCAGATCAGGGCAAGAATAACGGGGTCGTTTCCGGATTGTTCCCTCCATGAAGAAGACGATCGAACAATGGCAGAAGGAAGGGTGAAGGCAAATGGAGGAGGGAGGAAGAGCGTGCGACAGCAGTTCCAAATTGAGAGGGAAAGGCAAAGAGTCGGTGGACGGTTGCCAGTTTGCCACGGTACACGAAGAGGTGCCCCGGCCTACACGTCCTTTCGGAAATTGTACAAAAGGACTCGCCGTCGTCTCACTGACATGTTGGAATAGGACCACATGTCAATGAAACATCGTGTGTAATTTCTCGTGCAAAATGCGATCTGGCCGCGTTGGCCCGAGGTGCCGCATTATTTCTCGACTTTATTTTTTAATGGCGTGCCATTCAGTTTTGAAGCACGACTAACTGGTACTGTTTGTAGAGAAAATATAAACTACTCTACCACTACTCCACCTCTAGTACTAGTAGTATAAAAAAGATATATAGGCTGGAGCTTCAGAGCTTTCTTGCTAAGGGCTGCCCACTTGCTTCTCACACTATCAACCTCTCTCCAGATCTAAAAAAGACGGCCTCTCTCTCCCTCCTCATCAGTGGTCACAGATCCGCCGGGGAAGAAAAGGATGTTGGGGAACGTAGCAGAAATTCAAAATTTTCTATGCATCACCAAGGTCAATCTATGGAGTTTACTAGAAACGAGAGGGAAGGAGTGCATCTACATACCCTTGTAGATCGCGAGCGGAAGCGTTCAAGAGAACGGGGTTGATGGAGTCGTACTCGTCGTGATCCAAATCACCGATGATCCTAGCGCCGAACGGACGGCACCTCCGCGTTCAACACACGTACGGAGCAGCGACGTCTCCTCCTTCTTGATACAGCAAGGGGGGAGGAGAGGTTGATGGAGATCCAGCAGCACGACGGCGTGGTGGTGGAAGTAGCGGGGATCCCGGCAGGGCTTCGCCAAGCACTAACGGGAGGGAGAGGTGTCACGGGAGGGAGAGGGAGGCGCCAGGGGCTAGGGTGCTGCTGCCCTCCCTCCCCCCACTATATATAGGCCACCTGGGGGGGCTCCGGCCCTGGAGATCCCATCTACAAGGGAGGCGGCGACCAAGGGGGGAAACTTGCCCCCCAAGCCAGGTGGGGCGCCCCCCACCCCCAGGGTTTCCAACCCTAGGCGCAGGGGGAGGCCCATGGGGGGCGCACCAGCCCACTAGGGGCTGGTTCCCCTCCCACTTCAGCCCATGGGGACCTCCGGGATAGGTGGCCCCACCCGGTGGACCCCCGGGACCCTTCCGGTGGTCCCGGTACAATACCGACAACCCCCGAAACTTTCCCGGTGGCCGAAACTGGACTTCCTATATATAATTCTTCACCTCCGAACCATTCCGGAACTCCTCGTGACGTCCGGGATCTCATCCGAGACTCCGAACAACTTTCGGGTTTCTGCATACTAATATCTCTACAACCCTAGCGTCACAAAACCTTAAGTGTGTAGACCCTACGGGTTCGGGAGACATGCAGACATGACCGAGACGACTCTCCGGTCAATAACCAACAGCAGGATCTGGATACCCATGTTGGCTCCCACATGCTCCTCGATGATCTCATCGAATGAACCACGATGTCGAGGATTCAATCAATCCCGTATACAATTCCCTTTGTCTAGCGGTATGTTACTTGCCCGAGATTCGATCGTCGGTATCCCGATACCTTGTTCAATCTCGTTACCGGCAAGTCTCTTTACTCGTTCCGTAACACATCATCCCGTGATCAACTCCTTGGTCACATTGTGCACATTATGATGATGTCCTACCGAGTGGGCCTAGAGATACCTCTCCGTTTACACGGAGTGACAAATCCCAGTCTCGATTCGTGCCAACCCAACAGACACTTTCGGAGATACCTGTAGTGCACCTTTATAGCCACCCAGTTACGTTGTGACGTTTGGTACACCCAAAGCATTTCTACGGTATCCGGGAGTTGCACAATCTCATGGTCTAAAGAAATGATACTTGACATTAGAAAAGCTCTTAGCAAACGAAGTACACGATCTTGTGCTAGGCTTAGGATTGGGTCTTGTCCATCACATCATTCTCCTAATGATGTGATCCCGTTATCAATGACATCCAATGTCCATGGTCAGGAAACCGTAACCATCTATTGATCAACGAGCTAGTCAACTAGAGGCTTACTAGGGACATGGTGTTGTCTATGTATCCACACATGTATCTGAGTTTCCTATCAATAGAATTTTAGCATGGATAATAAACGATTATCATGAACAAGGAAATTAATAATAACCAATTTATTATTGCCTCTAGGGCATATTTCCAACAGTCTCCCACTTGCACTAGAGTCAATAATCTAGTTCACATCACCATGTGATTAACACTCACAGGTCACATCACCATGTGACCAACATCTAAAGAGTTTAATAGAGTCAACAATCTAGTTCACATCACTATGTGATTAACACTCAATGAGTTCTGGTTTGATCATGTTATGCTTGTGAGAGAGGTTATTAGTCAACGGGTCTGAACCTTTCAGATCCGTGTGTGCTTTACGAATATCTATGTCATCTTGTGGATGCTACCACACGCTACTTGGAGCCATTTCAAATAACTGCTCTACTATACGAATCCGGTTTACTACTCAGAGTCATCCGGATTAGTGTCAAAGTTCGCATCGACGTAACTCTTTACGACGAACTCCTTTTCACCTCCATAATCGAGAAAATTCCTTAGTCCACTAGATACTAAGGATAAGTTCGACCGCTGTCATGTGATCCATTCCCGGATCACTATTGTACCCCTTGACCAACTCATGGCAAGGCACACTTCATGTGCGGTACACAGCATAGCATACTGTAGAGCCTACGTCTAAAGCATAGGGGACGACCTTCGTCCTTTCTCTCTCTTCTACTGTGGTCAGGTCTTGAGTCTTACTCAATACTCACACCTTGTAACACAGCCAAGAACTCCTTCTTTGCTGATCTATTTTGAACTCTTTCAAAATCATGTCAAGGTGTGCGTTCTTTGAAAGTATCATCAGGCGTCTTGATCTATCTCTATAAATCTTGATGCCCAATATGTAAGCAGCTTTATCCAGGTCTTCCTTTGAAAAACTCCTTTCAAACAACCCTTTATGCTTTCCAGAAATTTTACATCATTTCGGATCAACAATATGTCATTCACATATACTTATCAGAAATGTTGTAGCGCTCCCACTCACTTTATTGTAAATACAAGTTTCTAACAAACTTTGTATAAACCCAAAAACTTTGATCATTCCATCAAAGCGTATATTCTGACTCCGAGATGCTTGCTCTAGTCCATGGAAGGATCGCTGGAGCTAGCATACCTTTTAGCATCCTTAGGATCGACAAAATCTTTCTGATTGTATCACATACAACCTTTCCTTACGAAAATTGGTAAGGAAACTTTTTTTGACATCCATCTGCCAGATTTCATAAATGCAGCTAATGCTAACATGATTCCGATGGACTTAAGCATCGCTACGGATGAGAAAATCTCATCGTAGTCAACTCCTTGAACTTGTGAAAATACCCTTTGCCACAAGTCGAGCTTCATAGACGGTAACATTACCGTCCATGTCCGTCTTCTTCTTAAAGATCCATTTATCTCAATGGCTTGCCGATCATCGGGCAAGTTCACCAAAGTCCATGCTTTGTTCTGATACATGGATCCTATCTCGGATTTCATGGCTTCTAACCATTTGTCGGAATATGGGCCCACCATCGCTTCTCCATACCTCGTAGGTTCATTGTTGTCTAGCAACATGACTTCCAAGACAGGATTATGTACCACTCTGAAGTAGTACGCATCCTTATCGACCTACGAGGTTTGGTAGTGACTTGATCCGAAGTTTCATGATCACTATCATAAGCTTCCACTTCAATTGGCGTAGGTGCCACAGGAACAACTTCCTGTGCCCTGCTACACACTAGTTGAAGTGACGGTTCAATAACCTTATCAAGTCTCCACCATCCTCCCACTCAATTCTTTCGAGAGAAACTTTTCCTCGAGAAAAGACTCGTTTCTAGAAGCAATTACTTTTGCTTCCAGATCTGAAATAGGAGGTATACCGAACTGTTTTGGGTTTTCTATGAAGATGCATTTATCCGCTTTGGGTTCGAGCTTATCAGCCTGAAACATTTTCACATAAGCGTCGCAGCCCCAAACTTTTAAGAAACGACAGCTTAGGTTTCTCTAAACCATAGTTCATACGGTGTCGTCTCAACGGAATTGCGTGGTGCCCTATTTAAAGTGAATGCGGTTGTCTCTAATGCCTAACCCATAAACGATAGTTGTAATTCGATAAGAGACATCATGGTATGCACCATATCCAATAGGGTGCAGTTATGATGTTCGGACACACCATCACAATATGGTGTTCCAGGCGGTATTAGTCGTGAAACAATTTCCACAATTTCTTAATTGTGTGCCAAACTCGTAAGTCAGATATTCATCTCTATGATCATATCACAGACATTTTATCCTCTTGTCACGACGATCTTCAACTTCACTCTGAAATTACTTGAACCTTTCAATAATTCAGACTTGTGTTTCATCAAGTAAATATTCTCAGCATCTACTCAAATCATCTGTGAAGTAAGAACATAACGATATCCACTGCGTGCCTCAGCACTCGCACACATCAAATGTGTTACTTCCAACAAGTTGCTCTCTTGTTCCACTTACTGAAAACGAGGCCTTTCAATCATCTTGCCCATGTGGTATGATTTGCATGTCTCAAGTGATTCAAAATCAAGTGAGTCCAAATGATCCATCTGTATGGATTTTCTTCATGCATATACACTAATAGACATGGTTCGCATGTCTCAATCTTTTCAAAAACGAGTGAGTCCAAAGATCCATCAACATGGAGCTTCTTCATGCGTTTTATACCAATATGACTCAAGTGGCAGTGCCACAAGTATGTGGTACTATCATTACTATCTTATATCTTTTGGCATGAACATGTGTATCACTACGATCGAGATTCAATAAACCATTCATTTTAGGTGCAAGACCATTGAAGGTATTATTCAAATAGACAGAGTAACCATTATTCTCCTTTAATGAATAACCGTATTGCGATAAACATAATCCAATCATGTCTATGCTCAACGCAAACACCAAATAATAATTATTCAGGTTTAACCCCAATCTCGATGGTAGAGGGAGCATGCGATGCTTGATCACATCAACCTTGGAAACACTTCCAACACATATCGTCATCTCACCTTTAGCTAGTCTCCGTTTATTCCGCAGCTATTTCGAGTTACTAACACTTAGGAACCGAACCGGTATCTAATACCCTGGTGCTACTAGGAGTACTAGTAAAGTACACATTAATATAATGTATATCCAATATACTTCTGTCGACCTTGCCAGCCTTCTCATCTACGAAGTATCTAGGGTAGTTCTGCTTCAGTGACCGTTCCCCTCATTTTAGAAGCACTTAGTCTCGGGTTTGGGTTCAACCTTGGGTTTCTTCACTAGAGCAGCAACTGATTTGCCGTTTCATGAAGTATCCCTTCTTGCCCTTGCCCTTCTAGAAACTAGTGGTTTTACAAACCATCAACAATTGATTCTCCTTCTTGATTTCTACTTTCGCGGTGTCAAACATCGCAAGTTGCTCAAGGATCATCATGTCTATCCCTGATATGTTATAGTTCATCACGAAGCTCTAATAGCTTGGTGGCAGTGACTATGGAGAACCATCACTATCTCATCTGGAAGATTAACTCCCACTCAATTCAAGTGATTGCAGTACTCAGACAATCTGAGCACATGCTCAATGATTGAGCTTTTCTCCCTTAGTTTGCAGGCTTAAGAAACTTGTCAGAGGTCTCATACCTCTTGACGTGGGCACTAGTCTGAAATCCCAATTTCAGTCTTCGGAACATCTCATATGTTCTGCGATGTTTCAAAAAACGTCTTTGGTGCCACAATTCTAAACCGTTAGCATTACGCACTGAACTATCACGTAGTCATCAAAACGTGTATGCCATATGTTTCGCAACATCTACAGACGACGCTGAGGTTCAGCACACCGAGCGGTGCATTAAGGACATAAGCCTTCTGTGCAGTAATGAGGACAATCCTCAGTTTACGGACCCAGTCCGCATAATTGCTACTATCAACTTTCAACTAAATTTTCTCTAGGAACATATCTTAAACAGTAGAGCTAAAGCGTAAGCTATGACATAATTTGCAAAGACCTTTTGACTATGTTCATGATAATTAAGTTCATCTGATTAATGAACTCCCACTGAGATAGACATCCCTCTAGTCATCTAAGTGATACATGATCCGAGTCAAACTAGGCCGTGTCCGATCATCACATGAGACGGACTAGTCATCATCGGTGAATATCTCCATGTTGATCGTATCTACTATATGACTCATGTTCGACCTTTCGATCTCTTATGTTCCGAGGCCATGTCTGTACATGCTAGGCTCGTCAAGTCAACCTAAGTGTTTTGCATGTGTTCCGAGGCCATGTCTGTACATGCTAGGCTCGTCAACACCCGTTGTATTCGAACGTTAGAATTTATCACACCCGATCATCACGTGGTGCTTCGAAACAACGAACCTTCGCAACGGTGCATAGTTAGGGGGAACACGTCTCTTGAAGTTTTAGTGAGGGATCATCTTATTTATGCTACCGTCGTTCTAAGCAAATAAGATGTAAACATGATAAACATCACATGCAAATCATAAAGTGACGTGATATGGCCAATATCATCTTGCGCCTTTTGATCTCCATCTTCGAGGCGCGGCATGATCACCTTCGTCACCGGCATGACACCATGATCTCCATCATCATGATCTCCATCATCGTGTCTTCATGAAGTTGTCTCGCCAACTATTACTTCTACTACTATGGCTAACGGTTAGCAATAAAGTAAAGTAATTACATGGCGTTTTCATTGACACGCAGGTCATACAATAAATTAAGAGAACTCCTATAGCTCCTGCCGGTTGTCATACTCATCGACATGCAAGTCGTGATTCCTATTACAAGAACATGATCAATCTCATACATCACATATATCATTCATCACATCCTTTTGGCCATATCACATCACATAGCATACCCTGCAAAAACAAGTTAGACGTCCTCTAATTGTTGTTGCATGTTTTACGTGGCTGCTATGGGATTCTAGCAAGAACGTTTCTTACCTACGCAAAAGCCACAACGTGATATGCCAATTTCTATTTACCCTTCATAAGGACCCTTTTCATCGAATCCGATCCGACTAAAGTGGGAGAGACAGACACCCGCTAGCCACCTTATGCAACTAGTGCATGTCAGTCGGTGGAACCTGTCTCACGTAAGTGTACGTGTAAGGTCGGTCCGGGCCGCTTCATCCCACGATGCCGCCGAATCAAGATAAGACTAGTAACGGCAAGTAAATTGACAAAATCGACGCCCACAACTTCTTTGTGTTCTACTCGTGCATAGAAACTACGCATAGACCTAGCTCATGATGCCACTGTTGGGGAACGTAGCAGAAATTCAAAATTTTCTACGCATCACCAAGATCAATCTATGGAGTTTACTAGCAACGAGAGGGAAGGAGTGCATCTACATACCCTTGTAGATCACGAGCGGAAGTGTTCAAGAGAACGGGGTTGATGGAGTCGTACTCGTCGTGATCCAAATCACCGATGATCCTAGCGCCGAACGGACGGCACCTCCGCGTTCAACACACGTATGGAGCAGCGACATCTCCTCCTTCTTGATCCAACAAGGGGGGAGGAGAGGTTGATGGAGATCCAGCAGCACGACGGCGTGGTGGTGGAAGTAGCGGGGATCCCGGCAGGGCTTCGCCAAGCACTAACGGGAGGGAGAGGTGTCACGGGAGGGAGAGGGAGGCGCCAGGGGCTAGGGTGCTGCTGCCCTCCCTCCCCCCACTATATATAGGCCACCTGGGGGGGCGCCGGCCCTAGAGATCCCATCTACAAGGGAGGCGGCGGCCAAGGGGGGAAACTTGCCCCCCAAGCCAGGTGGGGCGCCCCCCACCCCCAGGGTTTCCAACCCTAGGCGCAGGGGGAGGCCCATGGGGGGCGCACCAGCCCACTAGGGGCTGGTTCCCCTCCCACTTCAGCCCATTGGGCCCTCCGGGATAGGTGGCCCCACCCAGTGGACCCCCGGGACCCTTCCGGTGGTCCCGGTACAATACCGACAACCCCCGGAACTTTCCCGGTGGCCGAAACTGGACTTCCTATATATAATTCTTCACCTTCGGACCATTCCGGAACTCCTCGTGACGTCCAGGATCTCATCCGGGACTCCGAAAAACTTTCGGGTTTCCGCATACTAATATCTCTACAACCCTAGCATCACCAAACCTTAAGTGTGTAGACCCTACGGGTTCGGGAGACATGCAGACATGACCGAGACGACTCTCCAGTCAATAACCAACAGCGGGATCTGGATACCCATGTTGGCTCCCACATGCTCCTCGATGATCTCATCGGATGAACCACGATGTCGAGGATTCAATCAATCCCGTATACAATTCCCTTTGTCTAGCGGTATGTTACTTGCCCGAGATTCGATCGTCGGTATCCCGATACCTTGTTCAATCTCGTTACCGGCAAGTCTCTTTACTCGTTCCGTAACACATCATCCCGTGATCAACTCCTTGGTCACATTGTGCACATTATGATGATGTCCTACCGAGTGGGCCCAGAGATACCTCTCCGTTTACACGGAGTGACAAATCCCAGTCTCGATTCGTGCCAACCCAACAGACACTTTCGGAGATACCTGTAGTGCACCTTTATAGCCACCCAGTTACGTTGTGATGTTTGGTACACCCAAAGCATTCCTACGGTATCCGGGAGTTGCACAATCTCATGGTCTAAGGAAATGATACTTGACATTAGAAAAGCTCTTAGCAAACGAACTACACGATCTTGTGCTAGGCTTAGGATTGGGTCTTGTCCATCACATCATTCTCCTAATGATGTGATGCCGTTATCAACGACATCCAATGTCCATGGTCAGGAAACCGTAACCATCTATTGATCAACGAGCTAGTCAACTAGAGGCTTACTAGGGACATGGTGTTGTCTATGTATCCACACATGTATCTGAGTTTCCTATCAATAGAATTTTAGCATGGATAATAAACGATTATCATGAACAAGGAAATATAATAATAACCAATTTATTATTGCCTCTAGGGCATATTTCCAACAAAGGACGTGCAGTGTTGACGCACTCGTCGTCGGCGAGTGAGGTCACGCACTGACGACAAGGCCATCCTCTCAGACCTAGCACCCGCGCGGGATGGCCTCTGTCCCCAAGCTCGCTGTCGTAGTGCATGTGGATGACGATGACCACGAGCGAAGCCACTTCCCGCCGACCCTCAGGTATGCTACCTCTTTTTGAACCATACCCTTGTTCTATTGCCCCATCTGCCATGTCGCTGCATGTGGATCTTTTTCCACTCCACCATCTTCCCAATTTGCTATCCTCTGCTCTGCTGGTCACGCAGACGAAAACCTTAATTTGTACTATTAAAGGAAACCCTACTTCATGCAGACTAATCCATGTCTGGGTTGAATAAGGAAAGGAAGGGAGAGTGTACTGTCCAAGAGAGTAGGCATCGAACCCGCATCTAGGTTGAGAAGGGGAAAATCAGTAGCTAAGGAACGAGTCTCATGTCTCTTGGTTGAAGAAGGGTAGAAAGGCATGACAACACAATAGAGAATGACCAGGTCGATCGGTTTGTTGTCCTCACATAGGAAAAAGGTGGCTAAACATAACAAAAATGGGACGTAATCCACATATGCTGCCTGGATATTTGTTGCTCTGGGCAACCATACCTCCCTCACCACTCTATGCGTCCGTGGAGGTACATCGTACTGGTGCGCCCACTGTCCGAATGGGCCTCGCATGCTCTTAGTCTAACTTTTTTGCTGTTAGTATAACGCCAGCAGTCAAGTCAAGCAATGCTACTGCTAAAGTGATGCCACATTTAACTAATGGTGCACTCAGTCTAATGCCACCGATAAATTTAAGCAATGCCATTTAATGTCACTGGATTATTTCAGGGTTAGCTGTTGATTGTGGATATATTAAAGATTTTTCAACTAAGGCATTCTAATGATGTTGCACAGCCAGTATACCAACGATGAAACTTGTTACTACCTTCAGATTTTTGCACTGTTAATGCTTATAGATTACATACCTCACTTTCATGAGATAAGTTAATTTTTTTGTACAGTGTCACCAAAATGCCAAGGCGCTGATGTCATTTTATTTTGGTTAAACTGCACAAAAAATTATGAAGACAAGATGAAAGGTTAAGAGTGGGCACCTCCTCCTCCGGCTGTTCTCTTGATTCGTTCGATCAAGTTTTTATGTTTGATCGATTATCAAGATTGGGATAGCAATTTTTAAGGCCCCCCCGAGTTCGAAATGATATTTACCTTGGAGGTACATGGTTTGCAATTTTTTTATGCTGTCATTAGTTAATAATGCTAGTTACCTTCAGACTTTTGTATTTGGTTTAATGCTCATGCACAGCTAGTATACCAATGCTGAAACGTGTTACCTTTACATTTTGTATTGTTAATTCTTATAGAAATCTTCCAGTGCCAGAGTTTATTGAAATCTGTTCAGTAAAACCATTGTACTGTACCCTGTAATAAAATAACTACTCTACTGTTGCACTAGCCACTGGATTAGTGTATATTTGAAGTATTCGAAATTTCGAATGGTGTTGCATTAGCATATGGACATAAATAAAGGGTGGCAAGCTTTCCCAGATATGTGCTCAAGAAAACTACTACCTGTTTTTCTAAATACTAGTAGACGTTTGGGTACTTTAAACTGAACCGCAAAAACCTCTTATATTAAGGAACAGAGGGTGTAGAGTTCACTCAAATTATCCCGGTAAAGCTAGTCACACCTTTGTTAAAATTAATGTTCATTATGTTATTGGAGGAGGTCTGTAAGTTTGTCTCTAATGCCTGTCGACTACATACCTTACATCATGATGTAATGTTAAGTCATTTCCTTTTGTACAGTGTCACTGAATTGTCAAGGCGGTGCTGGCATTTTATTTTAGTTGAACTGCACAAAATATGCTTAAAAGAAGAGGAAAGGTCAGGAATCGATCATTCTTTCAGAAAGAACTATATATGCCTTTCTGACATCGGCCTCTGTTGCCTTATTTATTCCTTCAAAAAGGTGGTTAGAAACAGTCTTGCTACCTTTTCCCATTAAGAAATTGGAATGCTTATCTATGCTTCACCTAGTGCCACTTTTATAGTAATCACACTTTCAATATCTATGCAAACAGGGATGCTCGAGTTTAATGGAACTGCACAAAAAGTCCAACTGGTTCAACATTAGGAGCATGTTTTCTCCCAAACCTTTATATCCAATTGGTGGCACTATGAGCTGTTCATTAAGAAGGTACATGGTTTGCTACTCTTTTTGTACTGTCATTAGATAGTAATGCTAGTGATTTGCATGTGAATTTATTGGCAGGGTGGACCTACATTGGAGGTGCAGGACATGATTCAATGACTGGATGCTTAATTTCGGTTGTATCGATTTGACCTCTTCCATCACTGCGAACATGGATATCCTTGGTCTGATGAAGAATAGGCGCTATATTTTTGCTCTGAACAAGCAAATCAATTCAGTATGAAATTGTCCAGGGCAAAACATGACTGCATCAAATTGTCCAGTGCAAAACATGATAGATCTAAGCGGAAGAGACATGTTTAAACCAAAAATACAAGGTGGGGTATATGTTTACTAGCTGCTTGATATTTGTGCAGACAGAGATGTCTGCCCGTTGCTATTTAGCAAACACACAAAGTGACCGCAATTTTGGTTGAACTGCACAAGAGAATAGTATAGTCACTGCATGCAGTGCCATTTGAAAATAGACACAGAAAGATTGGATAGTCACTTCATGGACTGCAGAAAAGTAGTACTGTACTATTTATTGGCCAACACTAGGTGCTTCATTGCTTTGGTCTGATTATACAATGGGCATCATTTTGCCTAAGTTAAAGTTTGTATTTCGAAAATAGTCTCGCCGTGTGATCAAGAGAAGACCAAATCATATTGCCGTGGATGTTCCTCCATCATGTGTGGTTCATTCCCATGGTTCCAGCTGTTGGTGAAACCACTTATGTTTGCAAGAGGAATTGTACACTTCACAAACAAATTTGTCATTCGGTATGTACTGAATGTTGGCCAAGAGAAGCATCCATGTTAGTAGGAAGAACATATGTTTTTTCTAGATCTTTGCTTTTGGAGCTACATATTTGTATATGATCTGTGAATCATTGAGATGCATTAACATGTTGATCTTATGTATGGGAATCGTACTAGTTGGTTTTAGTTGTGGCTGATCTTTGCTTTTGGAGCTACATATTTGTATATGATCTGTGAATCATTGAGATGCATTAACAGTTCCTTATATCTGTTCGCTCAGTGTTTACAAGTTACCGATCGATCACTAGCTAGCCTACTAATGCGCTCCTGGCTGTTTTAGTTGCGACGCAAGATCCGAAGTGGCAGTTTTTTGAATAGAAATGCCTACCTCTGAAGAAACTGACAAGCTGCTCTGAAGAAAATGCCATGCGAATCTGAAGAAACTGCTAGCAAAAACGTTCGCAAATGCCTTATCTCCCAGCTAAAGTTCATCAATTAATGCCCTCGGCTGCGACTCGTTGCATGCTGCTCCGCGTACTGGCTGCAAGCGATTTTGAGTGCCCGCATGCAGCCGACCGTAATTAAGGCAGCTAACTGATGGGAAAAAAGATGCGCTTTAATTGTTGTGGGCCTTTTAAATCCGTGGAATCATTATTGACAAGGAGGGAGATGATTCGAGTGCACTCGTTTGACCGTAAGGCCGGCGTGCGACCCAGCACGGACGGGACGGGACGGCACAGTCAGAATTTCAGTTTCTCTAGTTTTCCACGGCAAGCTGGCGCGCTAAGCCATGCCTGCTTCATTATGCATTGAATTCCGATGACGCGCTACCTTCCGCTTATAAGTACTGTTTCTCGGCCTTCTATGGTGGCACCGTGACCCAACTCGCCCTATCCTCATAAGCCCCCACTAGCCCAACGTTGCTCGCCACTTATCCTCGCTCTCGCCACGTCCGCCATGCCCCCGCCCGTCCGCGATAGGCGTGGCCGGAGGCGGTCACCACCGGAACTAGTGTTCGGTTTTTCACCGGAAGGCAGACGGAGGGAGGAGGCATTCTATCGGTCTTTAGATGGCAATGCGGAGATCGAGGACTTGTTGGAGCGCGACCGCCTGGCGGAGGAGCAGGAGTTGTTGGAGCGCGACCGCCTGGCGCGAGCAGAGCGCCCGCACGTGGGCCGACTACGTGGAGGCCGGCGCCCGGCAAATATCCCTGGAGGCTGTCGGGCACGCACGCATTTGCGACGCCGATTTTTACTACCAGCTCGTCAAGTGGGTTTCCCGCTTAGAAGCCGAAGCTTCGGTGGACCACGCCGGCATGGAAAGGGCCAACGCGCGCGAGCAACGCGCCCTATCGCACCTCTGGCAAGTCTGAGGCGAGGCGGAGGACGCCGGTGCCGGCGTTTAGCGTGTACCGCAGATGGCGGCCGGCATCGTCTAGTTAGCTAAGAGTAAGTTAGTACTTGTACGCTACTAGAGTATTAGTGGAAGTAGATAGTTAACTTGGCTATGATGTTTGTCAACGTGGAAGTTCAGTACTCTATATGTGGATCAGACCTGTTACTTTGCTCTGAATGTTGAACTTTCCATTTGAACATATGGAATGGGCTGTTATTTTTTAAAATGAGTTGTATTTGTCCTCCACGGGTTTAGAGGCTGACTTGTGGGCCTACCAAGTTGACGCGTACACAACCAGGAGATGATTGTACGTGGAGAGGATGACAGCAGGGACCCGCCAAGGTCATGGCAGTACGCAAGCAAAGTGCCTCCTTATTTCAATCCAATAAAAATATGGCTCCTCGTAATGGATTTCTGACATCTGGGTCCCATGCCATTGTCAACGTAGTCAATAAACGAGAGAGTTGCACAACGAGCGGCTGACATCAGGGACCCAGCAGCTCGCCCAGTTATTTTTGTTTTGGGTTAATTTGATAAATGCCACTCCAAATCTGGCGTTTCTAAGAAATGCCATTGCAATTTCCAAACTTTGAAAAATGCCATTTCATGCCATCCCCAGTGGCATTTTTCGAAGTCTGGAGTGGCGTTTTTCAAAGTTTGCAAATTGCAGTGGCGTTTTCCAAAGTTTGCAAAAATTGCAGTGGCATTTTTCAAAGTTTGGAAATTGCAGTGGCATTTTTATGAATCGCCATATTTGTTGTGGCATTTATCTAATTTGTTTTTGAGACGGAAGCAGGGTGTCAACTGGGCTGTGCGGGGCACTCTGGCATGTCTAGACAACCTTCTCTTTTATGTGTACCACAGACTAGCCCAGTAGTTTTTTTTCTTTCTGAAAATGGCTAGCCCAGTTTTTTTGTGATTTGCCAAGTAAGTCGCTTTGTCAGGGCTATTGGGCTGCAAATCTTTCAAGACGAGGAGAGCTTCATTTGACTGGACGAAAAAATGGCCTATCAGTAATGAGAAATGGGCTGTACATTTTTAAAACACATCAAACCGGCAATTACTTTCAAATTTCTTTTTTTCATTTCAAGATTTTAAATTGCATTAATTTTTATGTGTGGACAATTTGTTGGAGTTTATATTGATATACATTTATTTTTAAAATCAGTTTGAATGCGACTCGAAATTTCGGGATTAAAAACAGTTCGGACCGCACCGAAATATGCAACATTTCGTATAATTTTTTAACCGTGGCCACAATATGGGCTGTAATGCTAACAAAAAGAATATGGGCTCCAAAAAAAACCTTCAGAATTAGCAAATGGGCTGTAAATTATCAGAAATAATGGCAGATGGGTTGTATGCTGTTTTCCACAAATTTGAGGCTTTCCTAAAAAAAAGGTTGACGCACAAGCAGTGACTGTTGGATGTCCATCCAACGGCCGTCGTGCTTCTTCAATCTTTGTTCTTCCTGCTCCAGCCGCTCAAACAAGCGCCGACGGGACTGCCTGCTCCCTCCTCCCCGCGGCCGGCTGTGCTGCCACGCAGGCTGCACCGCCCCACTGTACTCCCATCGCTGGCCTAGCCATCCCTCTACTCACCCACACCTGTTGTTATTCTCCGGCGACGGCAGACGAACCAGTAAACCCACGTATAGCGTACTCCCCTCCGCGTGGGAAACAACTGCCGAGTCTTCCCTGCCTCCGTGTCGTTCCCTTCCTAGGCCTCGCCGTCGTCCACCGCCCTAGTGCTCCCGGCGCGGCCTGGTCAACGTGGTCAACGACCGACATGCATCTGAAGTGGACTGTACGTGGAGAGGCTGACAGCTGGGTCCACGGCCGCACGCAAGGAAATGCCTCCTTATTACGCGCAAAATAATGATTCCTCCACCTGACATCTGGGACCCACCGAAAGGGCCTCTGTATTTTGCGAAAAAAATGTTACCGCCGCTGACACCTCGGACCCACCAGCTATATCTTTGCACGCAAGGAAGTGCGTCCTTATTACGCACAAAAAAATGAATACTCCCCCTGCTAGCTGGGACCCAATATAGTGGCAGGCTGACTTGTGGGCCTACTAAGTTGACGGGGACGGAGGGCTTTGTCAACTTAGTCAATATGCATGATTCTAGCTCCAGTGACCGTATGATGTCCATCCAACGGCCGTAGTGCTTCTTCAACCTCTGGTCTTGTTGCTCCAGCCGCCCAAAGCAGCGCCGGTCGTGCCGCATGCTCCTGCCTCCCGTGGCCAGCTGTGCTGCCGCGGAGAACTCACCGCCCCTACTATTCCCACCGCTGGCCAGGCCCTGCGGCGATGGCAGCCTCACACCGCAGCCGAACCAGTGAACCCTCGTACTCCTCTCCACGCGGGCTTCCAATGCCGCGTCTTCCCCGGCTCCGCGTCATCCCCTTCCTACGCCTCGCCGTCGTCCACCGCCCTGGTGCTCTCGGCGCGGCGTGGTCAACGTGGTCAAGGAACGGCTTCCATCGGACATGGACTGTACATGGAGAGGCTGATAGATGGGTCCACAGCCGCAGCAAGGAAGTGCCTCCTTATTACACGGAAAATAATTATTCCTCCACCTGACAGCGGGGACCCACCGGACGGGCCACCGTATTTCGCAAAAAAAAAAACGTTTCCCCCTGACTGCGGGGACCCACCAGCTACATCTTCACACGCAAGGAAGTGCGTCCGGGCAAAAAAAATGATTCGCCCCCCTGACTACTGGGACCCACCAGCTACATCTTCGCAGGCAAGGAAGTGCCTGACAGTCGGGACCCACCTGGTCGAAGCGTACGTAGCATTGTCATTCTGGTCGCGAACGTGTACGTACATACTGGTCGATGTAGAGGCGCGCACGTGTCGTAGTAGAGGCGCGCACGTAGCATGTACACGTACGTACAGCGGCCAGTGTGCAAGAAAGAAAATACGGCCACATACGTACATAAGGGCAGGGTCTCGAACGCCTACTCGCGCATACGTACGGCCAGGGCTCGTGTACATGGCTGGGTCGGAACGGAGAAACAATGTCGTCGTCGTGTTCATGGGGAGCCAACCGGCTGGGTCGGAACAGAATGCATTGTCGTGTTCATCGGGAGGGCTTGGACGGAACAACCGATGGAAACGAGGCCTGGCGTACCGCAGAACGGAGGAAACGACCTTGTGTTCTACCGGCCACGTTTGAAACGGGATCCTGTTCATCGGGAGGGGTCTGGCGTACCGCAAAACGGAGGAAACGGACCTCCTATGGTCGAAACGGGGGTCCTGTTGATCGGGAGGGGTGTGGCGTACCACAAAACGAAGGAAACTGACTTGTGTTGGAGCGCTACGGTCGAAACAGGGGTCCTGTTCATCGGGAGGGGTGTGGCGTACCGCAAAACGGGACTCCACGGGACACTGTTCATCTCCACCGTCGACCCCCTCCAGCCTCCACGGGCTACTGTTCATCCACCGTCGACCTCCTCCAGCCTCCACCTGCGACTGTTCATCCATGGGCTCCTGTTCATCCAGCCTCCACCACGCGCTACTCCACCGGCTACTGTTCAACCAACCCTCTCCACGGGCTCCTGTTCAACCACCCCTCCACGGGCTACTGTTCATCCAGCCCTCCACTGTCTACTGTTCATTCTGCCCTCCATGGGGTGGTCCTGTTCATCCTGCCCTCCACGGGGTCCTATTCATCCAGCCCCAACCGGCTCGATCGATCGGGGTCCTGTTCATCCAGAGGCAACACCACGGGGTCCTGTTCATCCACCCCCACCGGGAGCTGTTCATCCAAACCCCCCAGCAATGCTCACTGTTCATCCAGAGGCAGCATCGATCGGCTTCAGTTAGCAGCAGTAGCGAAGGAATAGCTCGATCGGGTTCAGTTAACAGCCATCGATCGATCGCTCGGGTTCAGTAAAGCGTAGCCTGCAGTGCAATCACTCGGGTTTAGTTAGAGCCCAACGCCTCGCTCGGGTTCAGTTAGAGCCAACGCCTCGCACACACGCGCGTACGTGTACGAGAGAAATGCGCATCGCTCGGCCCCCGACCTCCCACCGTAACCGGGAACTCCCCGAAATTTTCCTCGCCCTCGCTTCTACCACGTTTTTTTCCGTCATGGACGGCCCAAAGAATGTCATGCAGCTGCGTCTTCGGCCCGCCCAGGACGAAAAGCCCATTTTCTGTCATGATTTTTTGTCATAGAAGTAGGAGCCCACCACATCTATGATGATACCGGGTTTTGTCACAATTATCGTCATAGAAGTGTCATATGTATGACAGAAAAAAATTTGTTCGGCCCAAAATGTCACGGATGTGTCTTTTTTTTGTAGTGCATGGCCTCGTCTGGCCTCTGCCGCGGGAGCGGTAGTACCGCATTGCCTAGCGGTACTACCGCATGACCTTGCGGTAGTACCGTGTGTGTATGTGCGGTAGTACCGCATGTCGCGGGCTGATTAAGTGGGTAACGGTTGGATCTTTCCTCCCACTATATAAGGGGGGTCTTCTTCCCCAAATTGACCACCTCTTCTCTCCCCAAGCTCCATTGTTGCTCAAAACTCCATTTTCGCCCGATCTCTCTCCCTAGCCAATCAAACTTGTTGATTTTCTAGGGATTGGTTGAGAAGGCCCCGATCTACACTTCCATCAAGAGAAATTTGATTCCCCCACTAATCCCTTGCGGATCTTATTACTCTTGGGTGTTTGAGCACCCTAGATGGTTGAGGCCACCACGAAGCCATATTCCATTGTGGTGAAGCTTCGTGGTGTCGTTGGGAGCCTCCAATTAAGTTGTGGAGATTGCCCCAACCTTGTTTGTAAAGGTTCGGTCGCCGCCTCCAAGGGCACCAATAGTGGAATCACGACATGTCGCATTGTGTGAGGGCGTGAGGAGAATACGGTGGCCCTAGTGGCTTCTTGGGGAGCATTGTGCCCCCACACCGCTCCAACGGAGACGTGCTTCCTCTCAAAGGGAAGGAACTTTGGTAACACACCCTCGTCTCCACCAGCTCCATTCTTTGTCATCTCTTACATTTACTTGTGCAAGCTTATATTGTAGTGTATACCTTGCTTGCTTGTGTGCTTATTGTTGTTGCGTCATATAGGTTGCTTACCTAGTTGCATATCTAGACAACCTACTTTGATGCAAAGTTTAATTTGGTAAAGAAAAGCTTAAAATTGTTAGTTGCCTATTCAACCCCCTCTAGTCAACTATATCGATCCTTTCAATTGGTATCAGAGCCTCGTCTCTTTATTAAGGACTTTGCCGTCCGAAGAGTATGGTTGAAACCATAGACGGTGGGGAGGAGCACCCCGGTGTGAATCCGTCCTCGTCTACGGCCGATGGGGGATCCTCGGTCTATCGTGAGGAATTCAATGCGGCTTTGGACACATTGTAAACCTCCATGACAACCGAGGTCGAAGGCATGTTTAAGGAGTTTCTTGATGGTCTTAAATTATCAACCGCACCGTTGGAAATGGTCGATCCCACTAACAAGGTGACGGATGCTAACTCCGACAAGGGGGAAGCTACTAGTGATAAAGTTCCTTTGACTAGTGGTAGAAGTGGAAACGACATATTTGCCCATGTTGAACCACCCCTTGCTTATGGAGGACCGGTTCCCTCCACTCATTTGAATCATGTTGGTCCTCCTCCTAAGTTTGTGAAAAATGAGGATTTTGCCTCTTGGGTCTACCGTTTTAAATGTCATTTAAATCATAGTTATACTAATCCTTGGAGAATTATTGAACAAGGTTTCTACCCGCATGACCCAAGCAACCTCACTCCTAGAGAAGCCACGGATCATCAATTCAACGAGTCTGCTCTCTTCATTATCCAAGATGCAATTCCACCCGAAGACGTTGCGCATCTCCGACCTTTCACCGTGGCCAAGGAAGCATGGCCACATGTTGTTTCCATTTATAAGGGAAGCGCAAGCATTCAACGCTCCAACTATGAAGTGGTGCAAGATAAAGCCGATGAGTTTGCAATGAATGAAGATGAAGAACCTCGTGAGCTTTACCGGAGATTAACCACTCTCGCGGTCTCACTCCGAGATCATGGGAGCAAGGATACGGATGACAATTGGATTAGGTGCAAGTTTCTCAAGGCCATGATGCCTTACCATAAGGCTATGTCCTCCGTCATCCTTCAAAGGCCGGACTTTCACGCCTTGTCCTCAAGTGAAGTGTTGGATGAGTTTGTTGCAATGAGGATCTTGGACAAGACCGCCGACAATGCGGTGTTGCGTTCGCAACGAGCAAAGAAGCCCAACCTTGCTTTGAAGTCCCAGGCTAGTGTGGAAGAAGAGGGTGAAGAGGAAGAAGAGGAGTGTTGCCCCGAAGATACCAAGTATGCTTATCATGAGCACATGGCTCTTGCTTCACGACAATTTTGGAGCAAGAAGAACTCAAGACCCAACTTCAACAAGAACAACTCAAGTGGTGCCAATGTCAAGCAACGTGTGAGGACATGCTATAACTGTGGCAATGTGAGCCACTTCGTTGCGGAGTGCCCATACGAGAAGGGGGAAGACAATGGTGGCAGGCTTATCCGAATAGACAAGGCCAAGTCTTTCCCCAACAAGAACAACTTCACCAACAAGAGTCCTCCCAAGGGGTTGGTTGCACAAGAAGAGTACAACGAGGATGATGATCATGATGAAAATGGTGAGACAGTTGCCATGGCCTCCGTTGCCATTGCAACAACTCCATGGGTGTCCCTCTTCGACTCACCCAATGAGAACATCACCGCCAAGTGCCTCATGGCCAAAACCACCAACAAGGTAACCCCCAACATCAAAACCACCATCACTACTCATCCTTCCTTGACGGATTGCATTGATGAAAGTGAGGGGTCGAAGGAGGAAGAAAATGAATTTGAGTCTTTTATGAGTAAGCTCAAAGGGAAACCCAAGAAGCACTTCGTTGCTCTCTTGGAACAACTTGGTGAAGCCAATGACATGATCGAGGCTCACGAAGAAACCATCTGTAAGATGGAGGGGCATAGTCGTGACTATGCCGATGAGATATCAGATCTCTCTAATGCGCTTGAGGAAGAGCATGGTCATCGTTTGGCTCTTGAGGAGTCACACAACGATGATCATGCTAAATTAAAGAAAGATCTTGATCATGCTCTTGTTGTATCTCGTGTGCTCAATTCCGAGAAGGCCAAACTTGGGGTTGATCTTGCTAGGCTCAAGGAGGAGTGTGGTATACTTGACAAGACTCACAAGGTCTTGAAGGGTGCTCATGCTAGCCTCAAAGAGTCTCATGATCAACTCCAAGTGAAGCCAACCAAGGAGAAAGCCACATTTCCTCATATGGTTTTAATTGATAATGCAAATGCTACTAACCCGTGTTGTGAGCATGTGCATCTTGTGGAGGAGAATGCAAAGTTGAAGGAGAAACTTGAGAAAGGCCTTGTGTCTTGCATACAAGGTGAGAAGAACCTCAACGACCTTTTGAGCAATCAAAAGGAAGTTGTGGGCAAGGAGGGAATTGGGTTTGCACCCAAGTCCAAGAACAAGAAGAAGAATGACAAGGCCAAACGACCTCCTCCTCTCAAGCAAACTTTTGTGAAGGAGGGAGAGGGTGCTTCTAAGGAGAAGAAGAACAATGTGAAGGGTGGTGGTGTCAAGAAGGGCAATGCCACCCCTTCCAACAAAGCCGGCGATTTTTACCCTTCTTATATGTTATGCCGTGCTAGTGATGGCCATGTTTATGCCAAATTTGTTGGTTCTCCTTATGAGTACATTGAATGATCTATTTGGGTTCCTAAGACCCTTGTTACTAAAATCAAAGGACCCATTACAAAATGGGTACCTAAAACCAAGCATTGATCTCTTGTAGGTGTTTGCTTCTGGTGGAGGATCATGGTTGCTCGATAGTGGAGCCACAAATCATATGACCGGAAGCAAGGACTTGGTGGTGGACGTGCACAAAATTTCATCTATGCCCACCAATGTCGAGTGGGGTGATGCCTCGTCTTCTAAGGTATCGAGTCTTGGCAAGGTTGTCATTTATCATGATCTCACGATCGAGAAAGTCATGCTTGTTGAGTCCCTTGCATACAATTTACTTTTTGTTCGTCAACTTGCACTCATGGGCTTTGCCACTTTCTTTGATATTGATACCGTGGCCCTCTTGTGGAGCAAGACTCTTAAAGTAGCCTTTGTTGGGCATGTCGAGAATGGTCTTTATGTGATTAACTTTTCAGAGCGACCCACTAAGACCGCGACATGCCTAATGGCTAAAGTTAACGTGGGATGGCTATGGCATCGCCGCTTGCTACCTCTTTAGCATGCGTTGGTTTTCCCTTGAAGAGCAAAGGGTGATGCAGCAAAGTAGCGTAAGTATTTCCCTCAGTTTTGAGAACCAAGGTATCAATCCAGTAGGAGACAACACACAAGTCACCCAGTACCTGCACAAACAATCAAGAACCTTGCAACCAACGCGATAAAGGGGTTGTCAATCCCTTCACGGTCACTCGCAAAAGTGACATCTAATAAAGATAGTAAAGTAAATATTTTTGGTATTTTTGTTGTACAGATTGGAAAGTAAAGATCGCAAAATAGTAAACGAGATGCGATGTAAATAAAAGAGATGCAATATAATAATAAATAGACCCGGGGGCCATAGGTTTCACTAGTGGCTTCTCTCAAGATAGCATGTATTACGGTGGGTGAACAAATTACTGCCGAGCAATTGATAGAAAAGCGCATAGTTATGAAGATATCTAAGGCAATGATCTTGAATATAGGCATCACGTCCGTGTCAAGTAGACCGAAACGATTCTGCATCTACTACTATTACTCCACACATCGACCGCTATCCAGCATGCATCTAGAGTATTAAGTTCATAAGAACAGAGTAACACATTAAGCAAGATGACATGATGTAGAGGGATAAACTCAAGCAATATGATATAAAACCCATCTTTTTATCCTCGATGGCAACAATACAATACGTGCCTTGCTGCCCCTACTGTCACTGGGAAAGGACACTGCAAGATTGAACCCAAAGCTAAGCACTTCTCCCATTGCAAGAAAGATCAATCTAGTAGGCCAAACTAAACCGATAATTCAAAGAGACTTGCAAAGATATCAAATCATGCATATAAGAATTCAGAGAAGAACCAAATAATATTCATAGATAATCTTGTTCATAAATCCACAATTGATTGGATCTCGGCAAACACACCGCAAAAGAGTATTACATCGAATAGATCTCCAAGAACATCGAGGAGAACTTTTTATTGAGAATCAAAGAGAGAGAAGAAGCCATCTAGCTAATAACTATGGACCCGAAGGTCTGTGGTAAACTACTCACGCTTCATTGGAGAGGAAATGGTGTTGATGTAGAAGCCCTCCGTGATCGATTCCCCCTCCGGCAGATCGCCGGAAAAGGCCCCAAGATGGGATCTCACGGGTAGAGAAGGTTGCGGCGGTGGAAAAGTGTAACGACCCGACCTGAGACGGTCAAGTCTCTATGTTCAGTGTCATCCCTGGATCGCTAATGCTGACACACACAGTACTTAAATGGATTTACAGCAGAGTAGCAATCACACACTTATTACATCGAATGTCTCAAAAGAGAACTTATTACAATAAATATGGCTTAAGGCCATCTAAATAAGATAACAGCGGAAGGCTTGGAAGATAAAGTGAGTCCATCAACTCCAACGGCATAGCTGAGTGCATGAAAAACGACCTAGCGCACCTTACTCCTCGTCTGAAAAGTCTGCAACATGATATGTTGCAGCCCGAAAACGGGTCAGCACATGGAATATGCTGGCAATATAACACAGTAGAGCAATGAACAGATAAATGCTATCACTACATGCATATATGGCTGGTGGAGGCTCTATGGTTATAATGTTTTGCGAAAAGCCAATTTTTCCCTACAACAAAGGAATATATTTTATTTAACTATCATGGTAGTTGAAACATTGAGAATGGTACCCCCATCTCAATCCCAATTAAAAGTAATCATTCACAACCCAACAAATTAATTTAGAGTGATAGATCAATCCAATAATTCAAGTACCAGATACTCAAGATGTCCATAACCAGGGACACGGCTAACCATGATTAGTTTATACACTCTGCAGAGGTTTGCGCACTTTTCCCCACAAGACTTGATATCCTCCGTTGGATTTCTCGCACTACAAGGTGTTTGAGAAACGGATGACCGAGACACAGTCTTTCAGAAGCATTAACTCTAACCCCGGGTAGACAGTACCAACCTACATCCCCTACATCTGCTAGCCTACCACTAGAAGAGGTCATGCAACCTACTCAACTATGCTAGAGCCCACAATAGCTTGTGGCTACACACGGAAGTTTCTAGCATGAATAATCTTATGATCCCTTAGAGCCTGGGTGGCGGACCATAGGAGGATCACACGGTATAACCCCGGGATCTCCTAGGACAACACTGGTATAACCCTAGGTGCCCAAAACCAACAATCCACCCAGATGTGTATTAAAGTTGCCACCTTAAATTGAACCATTAATTAACAAACTCACATCTATCATGGATACACTCAAACCCATTCCACGTCTACGAGCATAGCATAGCAATATAAGCATAACGTAGAAGTAACTCCCAAGGGTTTGATAATCAAACAGGTAATAGGTTCTACCTCATCAACTACTTCCCAAACCCACAAGTTAATCACATCCTAATCATGCAGTGTTTGAGGATTGGAACTAATGCATAAAAACTGGGTATGAAAGAGTATGATCAATGTGTTACTTGCCTTGCTGACGATCTGCAAATCCTAGAGACTCGTAGTAGCACGCTTCGCACTCCAGGAATTCTATCGCAAACAAACAATAGCATACATAAGCAATCAAGCAAAGATGCACGGGTAAAACTCAAATAAGAAGATCTTAACCAGAAAGTTCAACTGAAGAACTCCGGTTTGCAAAAAGAATCAAATCAAACGGAGCAACGAAACTCAAACTGCGAAAGAAACAAGATCCGATTACTAATCTAGACTAAAGTCAAATTTTACAGTACCAAAATCTTGTTCAAGTTGGTTAAACAGAAAGAGGGTTTCGAGACAAAGATCTAGGCGCTTGTTTCACCTGATTTGGATAAACGAGCGAAAAGATATACTAGATCGAAGATTAGGGCAGAAATCGCGATCGAATATAATCGCGGAAAAACCCTGGAAAAAGAAAAACTGACGAACAGGCTAACGAACGAACGTTCGCTGTCTGCGACTAACCGACGAACAACGTTCATTAAAACGAACGTACGGACGAACGTCCGCTAAATAAATAAACCGACGGAAAACCGAACGAACCGATCTATTTAAAAAAAAATAGATCTAGGGTTTAAAAAAACCGAACGGTTTTTTTGAGAAAAATCGATGAACGGCGGCGGCTACCTCCGGCGAGGTCGGCAGCGGCGGCGGGATCGCGGGCGGCGGCGGCGCGGCTCCGGCGGGACGGCGGCGTCGGCGCGGGGCGGCGGCGCGGCGGCGGCGTGCTTGGGTTTGCGGGGCGGGGGTGGCTGGGCTGGCGGAGTCAGGCGTGGGCTTATAAGGCCGGCCGGGCGAGGTGTCCGGGTCGAACACGGCCCGTTAGGTCGATGCTCTTTAAAAAAAAACCTGACGCCGAAGAACATATAAAAGAAATACTAAACGGACTCTAAAAATCCTGAAATAAATTTTCACGGTCCTCTAATAATATTCCGGACAAAGTGAACATTTATTTGGGCCTCTAATGCAATTTTGAAAAACGCATATTTTCCTAATTCGAATAAAATTGCAATAAAATCCAATTAAAATGTATTTATTTGATTTTAATATTTTTCCTCCAATATTTCATTTATTTTGGAGAAGTCATATTATCTCCTCTCATATATTTTAATATGAAATATTTTTGGAGGGAAAAATAATTAAAACCAAAGTGATCCTTATTTCAATATTTGATAAAATTCAAATATGAAAAAGTGAAATCCCCAACTCTCTCCGTGGGTCCTTGAGTTGCTTAGAAATTTGAGGATCGCGAAACAAAAATGCAATAAAATATGATATGCATGAATGACCTATGTATAACATTCCAAATTTAAAATTTGGGATGTTACAAACCTACCCCATTAAGATGAATCTCATCCTCGAGATTTGGGTTGGCTAGAAAATTGGTGTGGGTGGTCTTTGCGTAGATCATCCTCTCGTTCCCAAGTGGCTTCATCCTCGGTATGGTGGCTCCACTGAACTTTGCAAAACTTGATAATCTTGCTGTGAGTAACTCGGTTGGCAAACTCAAGAATTTTGACAGGTTTCTCCTCATATGTCAAATCACTATCCAACTGAATTGCTTCCAGGGGCACTGTATCTTTCAGAGGAATATCGGCCATTTCAGCATGGCACTTCTTCAACTGGGAAATGTGAAACACATCATGAACTCCTGATAGTCCTTCAGGTAACTCGAACTTGTAGGCAACCTCTCCCATGCGTTCCAAAACTCGGTAAGGTCCTACAAATCGCGGGGCTAACTTTCCCTTAACTCCAAAACGTTTAACTCCTCGCAGAGGTGACACTCGCAAATATGCTCTGTCTCCGATTTCATAGACTACCTCCTTGCATTTTGGATCTGCATAACTCTTCTGTCGGGACTGAGCTACCTTCAGTCTATCTCGAATCAGCTTAACTTTCTCTTCAGACTCCTTAATCAAATCCGGTTCAAACAACTGGCGGTCTCCAACTTCATCCCACATCAATGGTGTTCGGCATCTTCTTCCATACAGGGCTTTGAACAGTGCCATCTTCAAACTGGCCTGGTAGCTGTTGTTGTATGAGAACTCCGCGTAGGGCAAGTTGTCATCCCAACTAGATCCATAATTTAATGCACAAGCTCTCAACATGTCCTCCAGAATGTGATTGACTCTCTCAGTCTGTCCATCTGTCTGCGGGTGAAAGGCGGTACTAAACTCCAGTCTGGTACCCAATGTCTGGTGCACCTGGTGCCAAAACTTTGAAGTAAACTGTGTTCCTATATCTGATACGATGCTCCTCAGAACTCCGTGCAGACATACGATCCTGGTCATGTATATCTTGGCCAACTTTGCACTGGTATAGGTGGTTTTCACTGGGATAAAGTGGGCTACTTTGGTCAAACAATTCACTACTACCCAGATAGAATCATATCCCGACCAGGTCCTGGGTAATCCGGTGATAAAATCCATGCCAAGCTTGTCCCACTTCCATTCGGGTATCGGCATAGGCTGCAGTAATCCTGCTGGCTTCTGATGTTCTGCCTTCACTCTCCGACATACATCACATATGGCTACATACTCGGCAATATCTTTCTTCATACCAGTCCACCAGAAACGCGCCTTCAAATCCAAATACATCTTGGTGTTTCCAGGGTGTATCGAGTATGGTGAGTCATGAGCCTCCTGAAGTATTAACTTCCTGATCTCCGCATTATTTGCCACATATACACGGTCCTCAAACCACAAGGTGTCTTGCTCATCCTCACGAAAACCCTTGGCTTTTCCTTCACTCATCTTCTCCTTTATTTCAGCAATTTCTTTGTCTTCTTTCTGAGCTTCTCGGATCTTTTCCAATAATGTTGACTGAACCTCTAATGCTGTGACAAAGCCTCTAGGAACTATCTCCAAATGAAGCTCCCTGAGATCTTCTGCTAACTCCTTTGGCAATCCTCCGCTTACGAGGGTATTGACATAACTCTTCTGGCTCAAAGCGTCTACTACGACATTGGCCTTTCCTGGATGATAGTGCAACTTCATATCATAATCCTTTATGAGTTCCAACCATCTCCTTTGCCTGAGGTTCAGCTCCTTCTGTGTGAAAATGTACTTCAAACTCTTATGATCCGTGTACACATCACAACGATTTCCAATAAGAAAATGTCTCCAGGTTTTGAGCGCATGCACTACGGCTGCTAACTCCAAATCATGCGTGGCATAATTCAACTCATGCGGTCGAAGCTATCGTGAGGCATATGAAACAACTGTTCTGTCCTGCATAAGTACTCCTCCAAGTCCTAAGCGAGAGGCGTCGCAATACACTTGGAAATCCTTGCGTATATCCGGTAGAATCAGCACTGGGGCTGTAGTCAAACGTTTCTTCAACTCCTGGAAACTTGCTTCACATTCTTCATTCCAATGGAACTTGGTGTCCTTCTTCAACAATGCCGTCATAGGCTTCGCAATCTTGGAGAAATTCTCAATAAATCTCCGATAGTATCCTGTGAGTCCGAGAAAACTGCGGATTTCTCCAGCTGAGGTGGGTGCCAACCACTCGGTGACTGGCTGAACCTTGGTAGGATCCACTGCTATACCTTCTCCTGATATAACATGTCCAAGAAATCCAACTTCCTTCAACCAAAACTCACATTTGCTGAACTTGGCATACAACTGATGTTCCCTGAGCTTCTCGAGAACTAAACGCAAATGTTCCTTGTGTTCCTCTTCATTCTTCGAGTATACAAAGATATCATCAATGAACACCACGACAAACTTATCCAAGAACTCCATGAACACCTTGTTCATCATACTCATGAAATAGGCAGGGGCGTTAGTCAGTCCAAATGACATAACCGTATACTCATATAACCCGTACCTTGTGGTGAAAGCTGTTTTTGGTATATCCTTTTCTCGAATCTTCAGCTGGTGATATCCTGATCGCAAATGATCTTCGAAAACACTTTAGCTCCTTGCAGCTGGTCAAACAAATCATTGATCATCGGCAGTGGGTACTTGTTCTTGATCGTTACTTCATTCAACGCACGATAATCAACAACCATCCTCAATGATCCATCCTTCTTCTCAACCAAGAGCACTGGGGCTCCCCATGGTGATGAACTTCGTCGGATGTAACCTTTCTCCAACAACTCCTTAATCTGCTTCTTGATCTCTTCTAGATCATTCGCGGGCATCCGGTACGGTCTCTTCGGTATCGGCCCGGTGCCTGGCAACAGCTCTATCAAAAACTCAATGTCTCGATCTGGTGGCATGCCTGGTAACTCCTCTGGAAATACATCGAGTAATCCTTCACTACCGACACTTCCTCCTGAACAACTCCCATGAGAGAATTTACTTGAGTCCTCCTAGGCGCATGCCTAGATACATACTTGATCCTTTTTCCCTCCGGGGTGGTGAGTAGAATTGATCTGCTAGCACAGTCAATGTTTCCTCCATACTTTGATAACCAATCCATTCCCAGTAGCACATCCAATCCTTGTGACTCCAAAATTATTAGGTCTGAGGGGAAAACATGGCTACCAATGGTTAAGGGTATCCGATCGCACCATCGGCTGGCCATATACTCTGCACCGGGTGAGATCACTAGCAAGGGTGTCCTAAGGGCTAAGGTGGGTAACTTAAACTTGTCCACAAACCCCCTTGAAATGCATGAATGTGATGCACCAGTATCAAATAGAACAAGAGCGGTAAATGACTTAACCAAAAACTTACCGATAACTGCATCAGGCTGCTCTTCAACCTCCTCCACGTTCACGTGGCTCACTTGTCCCCTGTTGAAAGGGTTGGGCTTCTTCCCAGCGCTTCCATTGCCATTTTCGTTCTTCAATTCCGGACAATCATTGGCATAGTGCCCAGTCTTCCCGCACTTGAAACAGGTAATGTGACTTTGATCCTTCTTGGCGGGTGTGGTTGGGTTAGAGCGGTTCTGATTGCTGCCTGCTCCATTCCCGTTTCCATTCTTGGGGCCACTGTGGTTATGCGAACTCCCTCCATTGTGAGTGTGGCCTCCATGGTATGGGCAAATCCTCCCGAGTTCGGGGTGAAACGAGGCTTCTGCTGAGCTCCAGAATTGTACTTTCCTTGTCCATACTTCCTCTTGCGGCTCTCAATCTGTTGCTGCTTCCCTTCCATCATAAGAGCCTTGTCTACCAGCTCCTGGTAGTTGTTAAATGTTGCCACCATCAACTGCATGCTCATCTCATCATTCAGCCCTTCCATAAACTTCTCCTGCTTTGCGGCATCTGTGGCCACATCATCAGGGGCATAACGAGATAGCTTACTAAACTCATCTACGTACTGAGCCACCGTGCGATTTCCCTGGCGCAAGTTGCGAAACTCGCGCTTCTTCATACTCATGGCTCCAGTTGAGACATGGGCCGTGCGGAATGCTTGCTGAAACTGATCCCAAGTGATATTGGCTATAGGGAAAGTAGCTGTGTAATTCTCCCACCATGAAGCTGCTGGTCCATCCAATTGGTGTGCAGCAAAACGCACCTTCTTAGCATCTGTGCAACCTGTGGTGGTCAACTTCCTTCCAATCTTGCGTAGCCAGTCATCATCAACTATTGGTTCGGTGCTACTAGAAAACACCGGTGGCTGCAACCTCAGAAAATGGGCTAAGTTATCAACTGGAGGTGGTGGTGGCGAGTTGTTGTTGTCGTCGTCGTTGTTGTTGTTGTTGTTGTTGCCTTGGTTCTGGACTAATATCTGCATCAAGGCATTCTGTTGCTGGATCAACTGGGTGATCTCCGGTGGGAAGAGAAATCCGGTATCACGTCTCGGAGGCATCTGATGGGTTTAGAGGGGACAGATTAGAATAGAAAAGAGTTCTAGTGAGAAAGCTCTACCCATATGCACATGAGACAAACACAATCATATCACACCAAATCAATTCAAGCAAGGGCATACAATCGATCTAGAACTATCGTTACAAAAGTGCTCGGACTACTACTATATACATGATGGGGGAATACTACTACTCATATGGTGGTCATTCTAGAAATATTGATCGGTGGAAGACTCCATGATATCTGCTCTAGCTTCGTCTTCATAATCATCATCACTACCATCAGGGTCGGAGTCGGTGTCGTCGATGGCGATGTAGTCTTCAGAACGAACTTCCTTGGGTTCGTCTTCTTCTCCTCCTGGCGCGGGGTCTCCCATGAAAACTCCTAGCTTCCTTGTTAGGTCGTCATTCTTCTCCACGAGTATCGTCATTTCCTCCTCATATCCATCGCGTGTAGACTTGAGTTCCTCTTCTAGCTCTGTGATCCTAGTCATCGCCTTCTTCAAATCTATCACGCTTGCGCACAACTGGTTCTCCTGGCGTCGAATGTGCTGGTTTAACTCCTGGATGAATGCTGCTATGGACCTGTCCCTCCTGGTGCTGACTATCTCCCATTGCTCATCTCGGCACCCACATATTTGGTAGATAGTATCCTTGAGATCCTTGTGGTAAACTTCGCCAATGCGTCCCATGGCGATGTGGGCTACCATGCTCTTTCCTAGACTCCAGGTTGGGGCATCAAAGGAAAACTCTATGGGCTCAGTGACTGGCGTGAATGTCCTTCCTGGAACTCGAACTCGAATCATCCAGCGCTCTTCTTTCGGTTGTGCAAACTTGTTCCTTGAGTCTGTCATCCTAAAGAGTAGAAAATGGAGAGGAGTCAGAAATGAGTAGAGGAGAGTGACCTATGGCTCATCTTAGTGGTCGTGTCCTACATTTAGCGTGTGCTCTGATACCATCTTGTAGCGACCCAACCTCAGACGGTCAAGTCTCTGTGTTCAGTGCCATCCCTGGATCAGTAATGCTGACACACACAGTACTTAAATGGATTTATAGCAGAGTAGCAATCACACACTTATTACATCGAATGTCTCAAAAGAGAACTTATTACAATAAATATGGTTTAAGGCCATCTAAATAAGATAACAGCAGTAGGCTTGGAAGATAAAGTGAGTCCATCAACTCCAACGACATAGCTGAGTGCATGACAAACGACCTAGCGCACCTTACTCCTCGTCTGAAAAGTCTGCAACATGATATGTTGCAGCCCGAAAACGGGTCAGCACATGGAATATGCTGGCAATATAACACAGTAGAGCAATGAACAGATAAATGCTATCACTACATGCATATATGGCTGGTGGACGCTCTATGGTTATAATGTTTTGCGAAAAGCCAATTTTTCCCTACAACAAAGGAATAGATTTTATTTAACTATCATGGTAGTTGAAACATTGAGAATGGTACCCCCATCTCGATCCCAATTAAAAGTAATCATTAACAACCCAACAAATTAATTTAGAGTGATAGATCAATCCAATAATTCAAGTACCAGATACTCAAGATGTCCATAACCGGGGACACGGCTAACCATGATTAGTTTATATACTCTACAGAGGTTTGCGCACTTTTCCCCACAAGACTCGATCTCCTCCATTGGATTTCTCGCACTACATGGTGTTTGAGAAACGGATGACCGAGACATAGTTTTTCAGAAGCATTAACTCTAACCCCGGGTAGACAGTACCAACCTACATCCCCTACATCTGCTAGCCTACCACTGGAAGAGGTCATGCAACCTACTCAACTATGCTAGAGCCCATAATAGCTTGTGGCTGCACATGGAAGTTTCTAGCATGAATAATCTTATGATCCCTTAGAGCCTGGGTGGCGGACCATAGGAGGATCACACGGTATAACCCCGGGATCTCCTAGGACAACACTGGTATAACCCTAGGTGCCCAAAAGCAACAATCCACCCAGATGTGTATTAAAGTTGCCACCTTAAATTGAATCATTAATTAACAAACTCACATCTGTCATGGATACACTCAAACCCATTCCACGTCTACGAGCATAGCATAGCAATATAAGCATAACGTAGAAGTAACTCCCAAGGGTTTGATAATCAAACAGGTAATAGGTTCTACCTCATCAACTACTTCCCAAACCCACAAGTTAATCACATCCTAATCATGCAGTGTTTGAGGATTGGAACTAATGCATAAAAACTGGGTATGAAAGAGTATGATCAATGTGTTACTTGCCTTGCTGACGATCTTTAAATCCTAGAGACTCGTAGTAGCACGCTTCGCACTCCAGGAATTCTATCGCAAACAAACAATAGCATACATAAGCAATCAAGCAAAGATGCATGGGTAAAACTCAAATAAGAAGATCTTAACCAGAAAGTTCAACTGAAGAACTCCGGTTTGCAAAAAGAATCAAATCAAACGGAGCAACGAAACTCAAACTGCGAAAGAAACAAGATCTGATTACTAATCTAGACTAAAGTCAAATTTTACAGTTCCAAAATCTTGTTCAAGTTGGTTAAATAGAAAGAGGGTTTCGAGACAAAGATCTAGGCGCTTGTTTCACCTGATTTGGATAAACGAGCGAAAAGATATACTAGATCGAAGATTAGGGCAGAAATCGCGATCGAAAATAATCGCGAAAAAACCCTGGAAAAAGAAAAACTGACGAACAGGCTAATGAACGAACGTTCGCTGTCTGCGACTAACCGACGAACAACGTTCGTTAAAATGAACGTACGGGCGAACGTCCGCTAAATAAATAAACCGACAGAAAACCGAACGAACCGATCTATTTTAAAAAACTAGATATAGGGTTTTAAAAAAACCGAACGGTTTTTCTGAGAAAGACCGACAAACGGCGGCGGCTACCTCCGGCATGGTCGTCAGCAGCGGCAGGATCGCAGGGCGGCGGCGGCGCGGCTCCGGCGGGACGGCGGCGTGGAGCGGCGGCGCGCTAGGGTTTGCGGGGCGGGGGTGGCTGGGCTGGCGGGGTCAGGCGCGGGCTTATAAGGCCGGCCGGGCGAGGTGTCCGGGTCGAACACGGCCCGTTAGGTCGGTGCTCTTTTTTGTTTTTTTAAAGCTAGCGCGGAAAAACAAATAAAAGAAATACTAAACAGACTCTAAAAATCCTGAAATAAATTTTCATGGTCCTCTAATAATATTCCAGAGAAAGTGAACATTTATTTGGGCCTCTAATGCAATTTTAAAAAATGCATATTTTCCTAATTCGAATAAAATTGAAATAAAATCCAAATAAAATTTATTTATTTGATTTTAATATTTTTCCTCCAATATTTCATTTATTTTGGAGAAGTCATATTATCTCCTCTCATATATTTTAATATGAAATATTTTCGGAGAGAAAAATATTTAAACCAAAGTGATCCTTATTTCAATATTGATAAAATTCAAATATGAAAAACGTGAAATCCCCAACTCTCTCCGTGGGTCCTTGAGTTGCTTAGAATTTCGAGGATCGCGAAACGAAAATGCAATAAAATATGATATGCATGAATGACCTATGTATAACATTCCAAATTGAAAATTTGGGATGTTACAAAAAGTGGTTTTTGTGGCTCTCTGCGATCGATCTAGGGTATAAGAGTAAATATAGGCGAAAGAAGTACGTCGGTGGAGCTACGAGGGGCCCATGAGGGTGGGGGGCACGCCCTCCTGCCTCGTGGCCGCCTCGTGGAGTTCCAGACTTCGACTCCAAGTCTTCTGGATTGCTTTCTGGCATGGAACAATCAAAAATTATAGATACGTTGGAGACGTATCACCGCTTAGCCCATGTCAATATGAGATCTTTGCAAAGTCTTCTCAAGGGGGACCATGTCCGTGGACTAACAAATGTTAGTTTTGCTAAAGATCGTGCTTGCGGTGCTTGTATCGAAGGAATGCTACATGAGAAGGCTCACCCTCCCACAACTATCATCTACTCAAAGAGGCCCTTGGAGCTCCTTCACTTGGATCTCTTTGGGCCTCCATCCTTTGATAGTCTTGGGGGTAGAAAGTATTGCTTGGTGATTGTGGATGATTATTCAAGATACACTTGGGTATATTTCTTCAAGAGGAAGAGTGAGACCCAACAAACCATCATCGACTTTGCAAATGAAGCTCAACTTCAACACAATGCAAAGATCTTCACGAAAAGAATTGACAATGGCTCCAAGTTCAAGAACTACACCTTGGATGAGTTTCTTAGTGATGAGGAGATCAAGCATCAATATTCCGCACCTTACACCCCTCAACAAAATGGTGTAGCGGAGAGGAAGAGCCGGATGTTGATGGATGCGGCAAGGACCATGATGGCGGAGTTCAAGTCTCCGTACAACTTTTGGGCCGAAGCCATCAACACTACTTGTCATGCATCCAATCGGCTCTATCTCTGCAAAGGCTTGAACAAGACTCCATATGAGATACTTACCAGAAACAAGCCCAACCTCAAGTACTTCTGGGTGTTCGGGTGTAAGTGTTTCATTCTCAAGAAAGGTGTTCGTTTGTCTAAATTTGAGGTTAGAGCTCATGAGGGCATATTTGTTGGTTATGCTACAAACTCTCATGCTTACCGTGTCATCAACAAGTCCACCGGACTCAATGAGGAGACGTGTAACGTGGAGTTTGATGAGAATAATGGCTCCCAAGTGGAGCAAAGTGGTACTTGTGATGTAGGTGATGAAATTCCTCCCCAAGCCATAAGAAGAATGGGTGTTGGTCATATCCTACCCATTGAGGAACCCCTTGTGGCCGAAGGAGAAGGACAGTGTTCCACTCAAGTGGAACCATCACCAACCCAAGACCCACACGCTTCTGAAGAACAAAGTGAAGGGCCTCAACCAAATGAACAAGATCAAGGGCAAGATCAACCTCAAGATGGTGGTGAACCTCCAAGTGATGCCCAAGGTCAAGTTCTCATGACCGAGCAAGTTCAAGATCAAGAGCAAGCTCAAGATCACGAACAAGCTCAAGACGACGCTCAAGATGATCAAGTTGCCGCTCATCAACTCTCTCCCGAGGAGGAATTGGAGCATCGTGCCGCCAAGATTGCATCCAATCTCACTACCAAAGATCATCTCATGATGAATGTGCTTGGAAGCTTAAGAAAGGGGGTAAGCACTCATAGACAATTAGCAAACTATTGTGAACATCACGCGTTTGTTTCTTGTGTGGAACCCCAAAAGGTCTATGAGGCGCTCGAGGATCCGGATTGGCTTAATGCCATGCATGAAGAACTCAACAACTTCGAGCACAACAAGGTGTGGAGATTGGTGCCAAGGCCAAAGGGGAACCATAATGTCATTGGAACCAAGTGGATCAAGAACAAGCAAGATGCTCATGGGATTATCGTTCGCAACAAGGCTCGTTTGGTAGCACAAGGCTACTCCCAAGTCGAGGGTATCGACTACGATGAAACCTTTGCTCCCGTTGCCCGCCTTGAATCTATTCGTTTGTTGATTGCTTATGCTTCTCATCATAACTTCAAGTTGCAACAAATGGATGTGAAGAGTGCTTTTCTTAATGGTCCTATTAATGAGTTGGTGTATGTCAAACAACCCTCGGGGTTTGAGGATCCCGAGTTCCCCAATCATGTGTACCAACTCGACAAGGCACTCTATGGCCTTAAACAATCCCCACGTGTGTGGTATGAGCACCTTACCGAGTTGTTGCAAGATCATGGGTTTGAAATTGGGAAAATCGAACCCACTCTTTTTACTAAGAAGGTCAAAGAGGAGTTGTTTGTATGCCAACTATATGTTGATGATATTATCTTTGGTTCGCCTAACAAAGCTTTCAATGAGGAATTTGCCGCTCTCATGACCTCGAAGTTCAAGATGTCCATGATGGGAGAGTTGAAGTTATTTCTCGTGTTCGAAATCAAGCAAAGAAGAGAAGGAACCTTCATCAACCAAGCCAAATACACTCAAGACATGCTCAAGAGATTCAAGCTAAGTGATGTCAAGCCGGCTTCCACTCCAATGCCCGTCAAATGCCAACTTGACATAGATCCCAATGGTAAAGCGGTGGATCAAAAGGTATATCGCTCCATGATTGGCTCCTTGCTTTACCTTTGTGCATCTAGACCGAATATCATGTTGAGTGTGGGAATTTGTGCACGGTTTCAAGTCGCACCTAAGGAAAGCCACTATGTGGCGGTCAAGCGAATCTTTCGATATTTGGCTCATACCACAAACTTTGGCTTGTGGTACCCAAGAGGAGCTAACTTCAACCTTGTGGACTTTTCAGACTCGGATTGGGCGGGAGACAAAGTGGATAGGAAGTCAACTTCCGGAGGGTGCCAATTTCTTGGTTGCTCTTTGGTGAGTTGGTCTTCTAAGAAGCAAAGTTGTGTGTCTCTCTCGTATACAGAAGCGGAGTATGTGGCCGCCGGTAGTTGTTGTGCTCAACTTCTTTGGATGAGGCAAACTTTAAAGGATTACGGTGTCATTTGTGACAAAGTGCCTCTTTGGTGTGACAAAGAAAGTGCCATAAAGATCTCTCTCAACCCGGTGCAACACTTCAAGATGAAGCATATTGAGATTCGGTATCATTTCATCCGGGATCATATTAGGCGAGGGGAGACCGAGCTCAACTATGTCAACACTCATGATAACCTTGCAGATATCTTCACGAAGCCCTTGGATGAAGCAATATTTCGCGAGTTAAGGCATGAGCTAAATATCATTGATTCGAGCAATGTGGCTTGAACCCTTGCACACCCCACCATACTCATCTTGATGTCTTTTTTAGGTGTAGGCATGGACATAGGAGGAGTGTTGTTCTCTCAATGAACTCTCCCTCCCCCCATTATGCATAAATTGATCAACTCTTTCACATTAGCCATTTTTGATGGTACTTGTGCTTCAAAGACGAGTTTTGGTCATGGGCCCAAGGATAATTCTTCGCGGTGTCATACCAATTGACTCAACCATAGGTGGCTCCGGCCACCGCCCTCTCTTTTGAGAGGTTGTGTTTCGTGTTTGGTCCTTGTTGTGTTTTGCCTTCCTTTGAGCCATGTTTGTGTTTAATTTGCCTCTTGTGTGTGCTCTTTTCCGTGTCCGGTTTCTTGAAGGTTGCATTGCAAAGGCCGTGTTTTTCTATTTTTGTTGAAACATGCACTTTCTTGGGTTTACGGTACTACCGTGGAAGCCACGGTACTACCGCTGGAGATGGGTTGCCCTGTGCGTGCACATCTGCATCCCAGGCACGGTACTACCGCTTCCATCGTGGCAGTAATTTTTTACTGTCGTTGGAAGAGCGGTACTACCGCCCCGTGTGCAGTACTTCCGTCCGGGCGGTACTACCGCGATGACTCGCAGTACTACCGCGTTGTCGCGAGCGCGTGGGGGTTAAGAGCGGGTAGGGGGAGTTCCAACTCCCTCATACCCATTCATCTCTTTTCCCCACTTCGTCTCTCTCTCTCTCTCCTTCCCTAGAACAGCGCCGGAAGACCTCACCGGATCTCTGTCTCCGGCCGCTCTCCTCGCATTCCGACCGGTGGGATCGATCCCCACCTCGCCCTCTTGCCATGGACCCCGGTATCTCCCCCAGTCCCTTTCTCTTTGCCCCGTTGTTGTGCTTCTAGGTCCTGGGGAGATGCATGTGTGGTTCTTATGATTTCCGGCTAAATCGTTGCAAGAGGAGATTGTAGGAGAGTGCTAGTGCAGTAGATATGCTATTTGGTGTGATACAACAGTGTAGTTCTGATCAACGGTAGTACCGATCTATTTTTGTGGATGTTTCTAGATCCGTAGTGGCTGTTCTTGCGCGATTTGGTTCCGTGCGTTACTACCGCTCCTCCTGGAGCGTGATAGGTCTCGGTCGTATCTATAATTTTTTATTGTTTCATGCCAATATTATACAACTTTTACATACTTTTGGCAACTTTTGATATGATTTATTGGACTAACCTATTGATCCAGTGCCCAGTGCCAGTTCCTGTTTTCTGCATTTTTTTGTAACGCAGAGTATCCATATCAAACAAAGTCCAAATGCAATAAAGTTTCACGGAGAATTACTTTGGAATATATGTGATTTTTCAGAGTTGGAATCACAGCAAACGGAGGCCCACACAGCCCACAAGACACCAGGGCGCGCCAAAGGCTCCTGGCGCGTGGTGGTGGGTTGTGCCCTCCTCGAACGTCGGTTGGAGCTCTACGTCGGGCGCAAGGAAGCTTATATCTGAAAAAAATCGTGTTAAAATCTCAGCGCAATCGGAGTTACGGATCTCCCGGAATATAAGAAACGGTTTTCGGTCAGATCTGGGGAACGCGAAACAGAAGAGAACAGAGAGGGAGATCCAATCTCGGAGGGGCTCCCGCCCCTCCGCTTCCGTGGAGACCAAGAAACCAGAGGGGGAACTCTCCTCCCATCTAGGGGGAGGCCAAGGAAGAAGAAGAAGGAGGAGGGGGTCTCTCTCCCCCTCTCTCCCGGTGGCGCCGGAGTGCCGCCGGGGCTAGGACCGTGACGGCGATCTACATCAACAATCTTGCTACCGTCTACACCAACTTTCTCCCCCTCTATGCAGTGGTGTAACACCTCTTCTCCCCGCTGTAATATCTACTTAAGCATGCTGCTGAACTCCATATATTATTTCCCAATGATCTATGGTTATCCTATGATGTTTGAGTAGATCCGTTTTGTCCTGTGGGTTAATCGTGATCTTGGTTGGTATGATTGTATATTTTATTTACGGTGTTGTCGTACGGTGTCCTCCGTCTCGCGCAAACATGAGGGCCCGCGCTGTAGGGTGTTGCAATATGTTCATGGTTTACTTATTGTCAGTGTTGCGGGGGATGACAGCAGCCCAAACGTGGATAAGTGGGTTATGGCGTATGGGAGTAAAGAGGACTTTATACTTAATGCTATTGTTGGGTTTCGCGACCTTAAAGATCTTTAGTAGTTGCGGATGCTTGCTAGAGTTCCAATCATAAGTGCATATGATCCATGTAGAGAAAGTATGTTAGCTCATGCCTCTCCCTCATATAAAATTACAAGAATGATTACCGGTACTTGTTATCGATTGCCTAGGGACAAATAAATTTCTTGTTGACACAAACCCTTTTACTAAACACCTAACTTTTATTATCTTGCAAAATACTTCTAGTTTTATTCTTGCAAAGTAGTTCTAGCATCACTCCTACAAACTAGTTTCGTACTTGTTTTCGGTAAAGCAGACGTCAAGTGTGCGTAGAGTTGTATCGGTGGTCGATAGAACTTCAGGGAATATTTGTTCTACCTTTAGCTCATCGTTGGGTTCGACACTCTTACTTATCAAAAGAGTATACAATTGATCCCCTATACTTGTGGGTTATCAAGACCTTTTTCTGGTGCCGTTGCCGGGGAGTTATAGCGTGGGGTGAATATTCTCGTGTGTGCTTGTTTGCTTTATCACTAAGTAGTTTTAATTCTCTGTTATAAGTTGTTCTCTATCTGTAGTTTTGGATATGGAACACGAAACACCAAAAAAACTAGTGGTACTTGCTACTCATGGAGATGGGGAACCTCCTAAAACCCTCGATGCTCGTTATGTGAAGAATATTATGCACTACTTTGATAATCCTGAGAAAACCCCATTCAACTTGATAATGGGAGTAACATTGGATCAACGTGAATACTTTAGGGATTATCGCTTGACACAAAAGGGAAACTTTTATGGGATCAAATTTATATGTTGCATTCGTATGCTTGGAATTTATGTCAGAGATATGATTTTACTTGTTGCTCTAGGATGAATGCTCCACATCTTCCCTTTTCACGTGAATTTAATGACAAGGAAACCTTGGCTTCTTATGCTAGAGGTATATATGATTACTATGATGTGGAACGAATAGAAGAATTTGTTGCTTTTAAGGGTGCTTATGAAATTGAATCTTTGTTTGAAAAATATGAAGCTTTTGATGATGATGTTTACAGACCTGAAAATTTTGCCATCCTTAAATATTGCTATGATAATTATAAATAAAATTTCGATATTGATGAATTTATTGAGAAAGTCTCCGCTATCCAAGAAGAGATTAATATTTTGCAGGAGTCTATGGAAGAAGAAATTGATGAAACTGCGAGCTCATTGGATGAAAAAGATGATGAGGAGAGCGAAGAACAAACAGAGGAAGAACGGATTAGCTACATGTGCCCACCTTCTAATAAGAGTAACCCTCAAACTCATATATCGTTTAATGTCCCTTCGTTCTTACCGAAGGATGAATGTTATGATAATTGCTATGATTCCGTTGCTTCACTTGAAATATCCCTTTTTGATGAACTTGATGATAGATATGCTTGTGGCCATGATGCCAATTTAAACTATGCTTATGGAGATGAACTTGCCATAGTTCCTTATGTTAAGAATGAAATTGTTGCTATTGCACCCACACATGATAGTCCTATTATCTTTTTGGATTCTCCTAACGACACTATATCGGAGAAGTTTGCTCTTATTAAGGATTATATTGGTGGGTTGCATTCCACCGTTGCACATGATGATTTTGATGAATATAATATGCATGTGCTTGCTGCTCCTACTTGCAATTATTATGAGAGAGGAACTATATCTCCACCTCTCTATGTTTCCAACACGATAAAATTGCAAGAAACTGCTTATGCTATGTATTGGCCTTTATTTGATGTGCATGAATTGTTCTTATATGACATGCCGATGCATAGGAAGAGAGTTAGACTTCGTCATTGCCTGATATATGTTGTTTTGTGCTCACTACGAAATGCTAAATCATTGTTGATTCAAATTGGCTTTGATATACCTTGGGATCCGGGTGGATTCATTACTTGAGCACTTTATGCCTAGCTTAATGGCTTTAAAGAAAGCGCTGCCAGGGAGACAACCCAGAAGTTTTAGAGAGTCATTTATTTCTGTTGAGTGATTTTATATAGTTTAAAAACAAAAAAAGTATAGAGGGGAACTTAAAACTTTTCACAAAAGAGAAGTGATTGGATGTTATGCATTGGAGAAGTGAGGGTCGACCTTGAACACTTGTGTTCATGCTCATGGAAACAATGTAGATTTTTTCATGAAGATTCTCACAAAAATAATTATCCCCTTGTACAATTCCATTGTATTATAAAAATAATGTGCCAAGATTTGCCTTTAGGATGATTAGATTTCTTGTTGGTATGTGTGGTGCAGAAACAGGAACTTTGGCTGTAGCGCGTGAAATTTCATTTTTTACTGGAAAGTTAAACGTTTCTGAAACTTTTTGTACAGTCTTGCTATACAAATTGTTTACGTTGTCCTAATTTTTCAGAATTTTTGGAGTTACAAAAGTATGGTAGTGTTCAGATTACTATAGACTGTCTTGTTTAAGACAGATTATGTTTTTGATGCATTATGTTGCTTGTTTTGATGAAACTATCGATTCTATCGGTGGTATAAGCCATGGAAAAATTATATTACAGTAGCTACAATGCAAAAAAATGAATTGGTTTGCAACAGTACTTAGAGTAGTGATTTGCTTTATTATACTAGTGGATCATACCGAACTTTCTATTGAGTTTTGTGTGGATGAAGTGATCAAAGATCGAGGAGGTTTCGATATGAGGAGAAGGAGGAGAGGCAAGATCTCAAGCTTGGGGTTGCCCAAGGCACCCCAAGTAGATATTCAAGGAGACTCAATGTAACATCCCAAATTTTCAATTTGGAATGTTATACATAGACCATCATTGCATATCATGTTTTGTTGCATTTTGACAAATCCTCGATAATCCTAAGCAACTCAAGGACCCTCGGAGAGAGTTGGGGATTTTCTCGAATTTTCAAATTTGATTTTTCAAACGAGGATTGTGGTTTTAATTATTTTTCTCTCCGGAAAAATATTTCATTTTAAATAAACGAGAGGAGAAAATATGACTTCTCCAAAACAATTGAAATACCGTAGGAAAAATGTTAAAAACATTATTTGGAATTTATTTGCAATTTTTATTGCATTAAAAATATTGCATGTTTTCAAAAATATTTATTTTTTATTTTAAAAATGTTCACCCTATTCTAGATGTTCTAACTAGACGGGGAAAATTTATTTCATATTTTTCTGATTTTTATTTATTTTTCTACGAATTATTTTCCGCGGCACTTATTTAAAAAAAAACAAAACCGCCCGCGCGCCGACTGGGCCAAAGGCCCAGCCGACGGCCCGCCTCGCGCCTTCCTCTTCCCGCACGGGAGCTCGCCGCCGGAGTCCGTCCCGGGCACGGGAGCCGCCGCCGCCTCGGGTGCCCCCTTGCCCAAGCCGCCGCACACCCCCCCTCTCTTTCCTCACCACGAGCCGCCGCCGGAGCCCCTCATCGCCGCCGCCGCAACACGCCCCGCCGCCGCCGCCGTTTGCCCCGCCGCCGCCGCCGGGAGCCGCCGCCCCGCACCCCCGAGCCCCGCACCCCGCCGGAGCCCCTCGCCGGAGCCCGCCGTCGAGGTACCGCCGCCGCCCCGATTCCCGTCGTTGCCGGTTTTCTGTAAAAAAGCTTTGTTTAAAAAAAACCCTGGATCGGTTTTTTTCGGTTTTATTATTTTACGAGCGTTCACCGAACCGTTCGTTTTAACTAACGCGTTCGGCGGTTTTTCTCTGTTAACGAACGTCCGTTATTTAACCGTTCGTCTGTTTTTCTTTTTCGTCGGATTTTCTCGTTATTTTCTCAGATTCGATTTCTGATCGAATCTTCGATTCTGTTTAACTTCTAGCTCGTTTATCGGAATCAGGCGATTCAAGCGCCTAGAGTTTCGTCTCGAAATTCTCTTTCCGTTTAACCTACTCAAATAAGTTTTTGCTACAGTAAAATTTGACCTAGATCCAGATTAGCAAACAAAGTTTCTTTCTTTCGCCGTTTGACTTTCGTTGCTTCTTTCGAGTTGATTCTTTTTGCAAACCGGAGTTCTTAAGTTGAACTTTCTGGTTGGATCTTTCATTCGAGTTTTACCTATGCATTAGATGAGTACTGATTGTATGCTTGTTTGTTTGCGATAGAGTACCCGGAGTGTGCCGCTTGTTACTTCGAATCGCTAGGTTTTGCGGATCATCAGCAAGGCAAGTAACACTTTGATCATATTCTGTTCATACCCAGTTTTATTGCATTAGATCTATTTCCCTCAAACACTTGCATGATTAGGATCTATTTAAACTGTGGGTACTGGGAAGTAGTTGAGGTAGTACCTATTACCTGTTCTCTTTATCAAACCCTTGGGAGTTACTTCTACGTTGCTATTATATTTCCATGCTATGCTCGTAGACGTGGATTGGGTTTGAGTGATATCCATGACAGATGTGAGATGTTTATTAATGGTTCAACTTAAGGTGGCAACTAAAACTCACATCTGGGTGGATTGAGGCACCTGGAGAACCCAGTGTTGTCTGTATGTATAAGGTCCGCCACCCAGGCTCAACGGGATCATAAGATTATTCATGCTAGAAACTTCCGTGTGCAGCCACAAGCTATTATGGGCTCTAGCATAGCTGAGTAGGTTACAGGATCTCTTGAAGAGGTGGACTAGCAGATGTAGGGGAAAGTAGGTGTACCGGTCCATCCAGAGTAAAGAGTGATTGTTTCTGAAAGACTGTGTCTCGGTCATCCGTTTCTCAAACATCATGTAGTGCGAGAATCAAGCGGAGGCGATCGAGTCTTGTGGGGAAAAGTGCGCAAACCTCTGCAGAGTGTACAAACTAATCATGATTAGCCGTGTCCCCGGTTATGGACAACTTGAGTATCTAGTACCTGGATTATCATTTGAATCTCATCACCGTGATACTTATAATTAATTTTGTTGGGTTAATGATGATACTTAATTGGGATTGAGTTGGAGGTACCTTCTCAATGTTTCAACCACCATGATAGTTAAATAAAATTTATTCCTTTGAAGTAGGATAAAATTGGCTTTTCGCAAAACTGTAACCATAGAGCTTTTCCACCAGCCATATATGCATGTAGTATAGCATTATTGTTCATTGCTCTCTATGTGTTACATTGCCAGCATATTCTATGTGCTGACCCGTTTTCGGGCTGCAACGTTTCATGTTGCAGACTTTTCAGACAACGAGTAAGGTGCTTTAGGTCGTGGTCTTATACTCAGTGATGCCGCTGGAGTTGATGGACTCACTTATCTTCCAAGTCTTCCGCTGTTATCGTTATTAGATGGCCTTAAGCCATGTTTATCATACTTAATCTCTTTGGAGATATTCGATGTAATAAGTGTGTGATTGCTACTCTGTTATAAATCCTCCATTTGTACTGTGCGTGTCAGCATTACTGATCCAGGGATGACACTGGTGCACAGCAGCACATGCCATTTGAGGTCTGGTCGCTACAAAGTTGGTATCAGAGCACACACTGACTGTAGGACACGACCACTAAGCTTAAGCCCTAGAAAACTTCTCTCTTCTCATTTTTGACCCCTCTCCACTTTCTACTCTTTTAGGAATGGTGAATGCAAGGAGCAAGTTCATGCAACCAGATGAAGACACGCCGTTTGGACGACATTTGAAGGAAGTCACCAAGTACTTGAACATAGGAATACCAAGCGTCACCGGAACCTACAACGCCACATTACCTGAAGACGAGAGCTGGAAGATTCAAGTTATCATTCCAGGAAGGATGTTTAGTGCCATGAGATTGGTTTTCGAAGCACCAACTTGGAGTTTAGGGAAGAGCATGGCCGCACACATCGCCATGGGACGCATTGGAGAAGTCTATCACCAGGAGCTTAAGGATACAATTTATCAAATTTGTGGACGTCAAGACGCGCAATGGGAGATGATCAAGACCAAGAAGGATGGATCAATTGCAGCTTTCATCCAGGAGCAGAACCAACATATCCGACGCCAGGAGAATCAGATATGCACGGACAAGGAAGAACTGAAGAAGGCATTCACGAAGATCAAGGAACTCCAAGAAGAACTCAAGACTACACGCGAAGATTACTTGGAGGAAATCAACGCGCTAGTAGGGAAGATTGACGACCTGGAGAATAAGATTGGAGCATTCGTGGGAAATCCAGTGCCAAAAGCAGAAGTCGACGAATGCACTTGTCCGGATAACTACATCATCATCGACGACACCGACACGGAACCAAGTGAAGACGAATGGATTGATGAAGCTGGAGCAGACATCATGGAGTCTTCAACGGATCAGAATTTTTAGTAGACCACCATATCAGTAGTAGTTTTTCCCCATTTAATAGTATAATTCAAGCACATTGTAACGCTAGTTAGATCGATTGTTTTGCCTTGTTTGATTGATTGAGTGATACTGATTGAATTTGTCTCATGAGCATATGGGTAGTGTTTTCTCTCTAGACCTCATTCTATTCTAAACTCTCATCTTTTCTAAACCTATCAGATGCCTCCGAGACGCGACACCGGATTTGTTTTCCCGCCAGAGATCACCCAGTTGATTCAGCAACAGAATGCCTGATGCAAGTGTTAGTTCAGAACCAAGGCAACAACAACAACAACCCACCGCCACCACCACCTGTTGATCACTTAGCCCGTTTCTTAAGGCTAAACCCGCCGGTGTTTTCCAGTAGCACCGAGCCGATTATAGCAGATGATTGGCTCCGCAAAGTTGGAAGGGAGTTGACCACTGCAGGATGCACAGATGCGGAAAGAGTGCGTTTTGCCGCACATCAGCTTGATGGACCCGCAGCATCATGGTGGGAGAATTATACAGCCACGCACCCTATTGACACTGTCACATGGGACCAGTTTCAGCAAGCTTTCCGTACAGCTCATGTTTCAGCAGGAGCTATGGCTATGAAGAAGCGTGAGTTTCGCAACCTATGCCAAGGAGGACGCACCGTAGGCCAGTATGTGGAGGATTTCAGTAAGTTAGCACGTTATGCACCAGATGACGTTGCTACAGATGCTGCCAAGCAGGAGAAGTTTTTGGAAGGACTGAATGATGAGCTGAGTATGCAGTTGATGGTAGCAACCTTCAACAACTGCCAGGAGCTGGTAGATAGAGCTCTCATGATTGAAGGGAAGCATCAGCAGATTGAAAACCGCAAGAGGAAGTATGGACAAGGGAAGTACAATTCTGGAGCCCAGCAGAAGCCACGATTTACCCCGAAGCCAGGAGGACAGTTTCAACATGCCCATGGAGGAGGTAGCTCGCACAACCATAATGGCTCCAAGAATGGTAATGGGAATGGAGGAGGAAACGGACAGAACCGCACCAACCCATCTACCCCAACCAAGAGAGATCTAAGTCACATTACTTGTTTCAAGTGCCAGAAGACGGGACATTATGCTACTGATTGTCCCGAAGCCCAAAATGGAAATGGCAATGGAAGCTCTGGGAAGAAGCCGAACCCGTTCAACAAAGGACATGTGAACCACGTGAGCGTGGAGGAGGTTGAAGCTCAGCCTGATGCAGTAATAGGTAAGTTTTGGTTAAGTCATTTACTGCAACCGTTCTTTTCGATACTGGTGCATCGCATTCATACATATCAAGGGGATTCGTAAACAAGTTTAAGATGTCCACCCAAGTTCTCAAAAGCCCCATGTTAGTAACCTCGCCAGGAGCAGAGTATATGGCCACCCAAGGATGTTTTCAGATACCGTTGGCCATTGGTAGGCATGTTTTCCCCTCAGACCTCATTGTTTTGGAATCGCAAGGTTTGGATGTGATTTTGGGAATGGATTGGCTATCGTTGTATGGAGGAAACATCGATTGTGCCAGCAAGACGATTTTGCTTACCACCCCAGAAGGAAAAAGGATCAAGTATGTATCCCGGCATATGCCAAAGAGGACTCAAGTGAATTCCTTATCAGGAGTTGTACAGGAGGAAGTACCAGTGGTGAAGGATTATCCGGATGTATTTCCAGAAGAGTTGCCAGGCATGCCACCAGATAGAGACATTGAGTTTTTGATTGAACTTTTGCCAGGCACAGGGCCAATATCTAAGAGACCGTACAGGATGCCCGCAAAGGATTTGGAGGAAATTAAGAAGCAGATCAAGGAGTTACTGGATAAAGGCTATATTCGCCCAAGTTCGTCACCTTGGGGATCACCAGTACTTCTAGTGGAGAAGAAAGATGGATCACTAAGGATGGTTGTTGATTACCGAGGACTGAATGAAGTGACCATCAAAAACAAGTACCCACTGCCGATGATCAATGACTTGTTTGACCGCTTGCAAGGAGCTAAAGTATTTTCCAAGATCGATCTACGATCAGGGTACCATCAGTTAAAGATTCGAGAGCAGGGTATACCCAAGACGGCATTTACCACCAGATATGGATTGTATGAGTATACCGTTGTGTCATTTGGACTGACTAACGCACCGGCCTATTTCATGAACCTGATGAACAAAGTGTTTATGGAGTTTTTGGATAAGTTCGTCGTGGTGTTCATTGATGATATTTTAATCTTTTCCAAGGATGAAGAAGAGCATGAGGAGAATTTACGATTGGTACTTGAGAAGCTCAGAGAACATCAGTTATATGCCAAGTTCAGCAAGTGTGAATTTTGGCTGAAGGAAGTTGGATTCCTTGGACATGTTATTTCTGGAGAAGGAATAGCAGTAGACCCTGCCAAGGTTGACACAGTGACAAGTTGGGAATCACCCACGACAGTTGGAGAAATCCGAGTTTTCTTGGACTTGCAGGATACTACCGGAGATTCATCGAGAATTTCTCAAAGATTGCTAAGCCCATGACTGAGCTATTGAAGAAGGACACCAAATTCAATTGGACTGAGGAATGTGAAGCTAGTTTCCAAGAGCTGAAGAAACGATTGGTTACATCACCAGTGTTGATTCTGCCCGATCAACGCAAGGACTATGAAGTTTATTGCGACGCTTCTCGTCGAGGACTTGGAGCAGTGCTTATGCAGGATGGAAGAGTTGTGTCGTATGCTTCACGACAACTTAAACCCCATGAGAAGAATTATGCTACGCATGATTTGGAATTAGCAGCCGTGGTGCATGCATTGAAAACATGGAGACATTTTCTCATCGGAAACCATTGTGAGGTGTACACGGATCACAAGAGTTTGAAGTACATTTTCACGCAGAAGGAGTTAAACCTCAGACAGAGGAGATGGTTGGAGCTCATTAAAGATTATGATATGAGATTGCATTATCACCCTGGAAAGGCTAACGTAGTAGCAGACGCGTTGAGCCGCAAGAGTCATGTCAACACCCTCATGACAGGAGAATTACCTCAGGAGTTAGCCGAGGACCTTCGTGAGCTATGTTTGGAGATAGTCCCAAGAGGCTATTTAGCGACATTGGAGATTCAGTCTACCTTGATGGAAAGGATCAGAGAAGCTCAGAAGATAGACAAGGAGATTGAAGAGATAAAGGAGAAGATGAGCAAAGGAAAAGCCAAGGGATTTCGTGAGGATGAGCACGATACCTTATGGTTCGAGGACCGCGTATATGTACCAAATGATCCGGAGATCAGGAAGTTGATTTTGCAAGAAGCCCATGATTCACCGTACTTGATTCACCCAGGGAATACCAAGATGTATTTGGATTTGAAGAATACTTTCTGGTGGACCGGAATGAAAAAGGATATTGCGGAGTATGTAGCAGTTTGTGATGTATGTCAGAGAGTGAAGGCAGAGCATCAGAAGCCAGCAGGATTGCTACAACCATTGCCGATACCCGAATGGAAGTGGGATAAAATAGGCATGGATTTTATCACGGGATTACCCAGGACTCGTTCAGGCTATGACTCGATATGGGTTGTAGTCGATCGTTTGACGAAAGTGGCTCATTTCATTCCAGTGAAGACCACTTACACCAGTGCTAAGTTGGCAAAGATATACATGACCAGGATCGTATGTTTGCATGGAGTTCCGAGGACCATTGTATCAGACAGAGGAACCCAATTTACCTCGAAGTTTTGGAAGTAGTTACATGAAACATTGGGAACCAGGCTGGAATTTAGTACAGCATTTCACCCACAGACAGATGGACAGACCGAGAGAGTCAACCAGATTTTGGAGGACATGTTGAGAGCATGTGCACTAGATTATGGATCTAGTTGGGACGACAATTTGCCATATGCGGAGTTTTCGTATAATAACAGTTATCAAAACAGTTTGAAGATGGCCCCTTTCGAAGCTTTGTACGGAAGGAGGTGTAGAACACCGTTGTTATGGGACGAAGTTGGAGATCGTCAGTTGTTTGGACCAGATTTGATTAAGGAGTCTAGACAAAAAGTGAGATTGATTCGCGATAGGCTCAAAGTAGCCCAGTCCAGGAAGAAGAGTTATGCTGATTCTAAATGAAAGGAGACAGTTCACGAAGTCGGAGACAGAGTGTATCTTCGAGTATCACCACTTCGAGGAGTGAAGCGCTTTGGAGTTAAAGGAAAGTTAGCGCCCCGTTTTATCGGACCATACAGAGTGTTGGAACGTATGGGAGAAGTTGCTTACAAGCTGGAATTGCCCGAAGGATTGTCTGGAGTACATGATGTATTTCACGTTTCGCAGTTGAAGAAGTGCCACGCAGAGATGGCTGAGATACCACTGAGAGACACCGTGCCATTGGAAGCGATTCAGTTGGAAAGTGATTTGACTTATGAGGAGAAACCAGTTAAGATTCTCGAGTATGCCAGCCGAGTTACCCGCAGCAAGGTTATCAAGTTTTGCAAAGTTCAGTGGAGTCACCACACAGAGGATGAAGCCACCTGGGAGCGAGAGGAAGATCTATGGAAAAACCACTCCCACCTGTTTTCTAGCCAACCCGAATCTCGAGGGCGAGATTCATCATAAGGGGCGTAGGTTTGTAACATCCCAAATTTTCAATTTGGAATGTTATACATAGACCATCATTGCATATCATGTTTTGTTGCATTTTGACAAATCCTCGATAATCCTAAGCAACTCAAGGACCCTCGGAGAGAGTTGCGGATTTTCTCGAATTTTCAAATTTGATTTTTCAAACGAGGATTGTGGTTTTAATTATTTTTCTCTCCGGAAAAATATTTCAGTTTAAATAAACGAGAGGAGAAAATATGACTTCTCCAAAACAATTGAAATACTGGAGGAAAAATGTTAAAAACATTATTTGGAATTTATTTGGATTTTATTTGCAATTTTTATTGCATTAAAAATATTGCATGTTTTCAAAAGTATTTATTTTTGATTTTAAAAATGTTCACCCTATTCTAGATTTACTAACTAGACGGGGAAAATTTATTTCATATTTTTCTACGAATTATTTTCTGCGGCACTTATTTAAAAAAAACAAAACAAAACCGCCCGCGCGCCGACTAGGCCAAAGGCCCAGCCGACGGCCCGCCTCGCGCCTTCCTCTTCCCGCACGGGAGCTCGCCGCCGGAGTCCGTCCCGGGCACGGGAGCCGCCGCCGCCTCGGGTGCCCCCTTGCCCAAGCCGCCGCACACCCCCCCTCCTTAAATACCGCCCCCCTCTCTTTCCTCACCACGAGCCGCCGCCGGAGCCCCTCATCGCCACCGCCGCAACACGCCCCGCCGCCGCCGCCGTTTGCCCGGCCGCCGCCGCCGGGAGCCGCCGGAGCCGCCGCCCCCGCACCCCGAGCCCCGCACCCCGCCGGAGCCCCTTGCCGGAGCCCGCCGTCGAGGTACCGCCGCTGCCCCGATTCCCGTCGTTGCCGGCTTTCTGTAAAAAAAACCCTAGATCGGTTTTTTTCGGTTTTATTATTTTACGAGCGTTCACCGAACCGTTCATTTTAACGAACGCGTTCGTCGGTTTTTCTCTGTTAACGAACGTCCGTTATTTAACCGTTCGTCCGTTTTTCTTTTTCGTCGGATTTTCTCGTTATTTTCTCAGATTCGATTTCTGATCGAATCTTCGATTCTGTTTAACTTCTCGCTCGTTTATCGGAATCAGGCGATTCAAGCGCCTAGAGTTTCGTCTCGAAATTCTCTTTCCGTTTAACCTACTCAAATAAGTTTTTGCTACAGTAAAATTTGACCTAGATCCAGATTAGCAAACGAAGTTTCTTTCTTTCGCCGTTTGACTTTCGTTGCTTCTTTCGAGTTGATTCTTTTTGCAAACCGGAGTTCTTAAGTTGAACTTTCTGGTTGGATCTTTCATTCGAGTTTTACCTGTGCATTAGATGAGTACTAATTGTATGCTTGTTTGTTTGCGATAGAGTACCCGGAGTGTGCCGCTTGTTACTTCGAATCGCTAGGTTTTGCGGATCATCAGCAAGGCAAGTAACACTTTGATCATATTCCGTTCATACCCAGTTTTATTGCATTAGATCTATTTCCCTCAAACACTTGCATGATTAGGATCTATTTAAACTGTGGGTACTGGGAAGTAGTTGAGGTAGTACCTATTACCTGTTCTCTTTATCAAACCCTTGGGAGTTACTTCTACGTTGCTATTATATTGCCATGCTATGCTCGTAGACGTGGATTGGGTTTGAGTGATATCCATGACAGATGTGAGATGTTTATTAATGGTTCAACTTAAGGTGGCAACTAAAACTCACATCTGGGTGGATTGAGGCACCTGGAGAACCCAGTGTTGTCTGTATGTATAAGGTCCGCCACCCAGGCTCAAAGGGATCATAAGATTATTCATGCTAGAAACTTCCATGTGCAGCCACAAGCTATTATGGGCTCTAGCATAGCTGAGTAGGTTACAGGATCTCTTGAAGAGGTGGACTAGCAGATGTAGGGGAAAGTAGGTGTACCGGTCCATCCAGAGTAAAGAGTGATTGTTTCTGAAAGACTGTGTCTCGGTCATCCGTTTCTCAAACATCATGTAGTGCGAGAATCAAGCGGAGGTGATCGAGTCTTGTGGGGAAAAGTGCACAAACCTCTGCAGAGTGTACAAACTAATCATGATTAGCCGTGTCCCCGGTTATGGACAACTTGAGTATCTAGTACCTGGATTATCATTTGAATCTCATCACCGTGATACTTATAATTAATTTTGTTGGGTTAATGATGATACTTAATTGGGATTGAGTTGGAGGTACCTTCTCAATGTTTCAACCACCATGATAGTTAAATAAAATTTATTCCTTTGAAGTAGGATAAAATTGGCTTTTCGCAAAACTGTAACCATAGAGCTTTTCCACCAGCCATATATGCATGTAGTATAGCATTATTGTTCATTGCTCTCTATGTGTTACATTGTCAGCATATTCTATGTGCTGACCCGTTTTCGGGCTGCAACATTTCATGTTGCAGACTTTTCAGACGACGAGTAAGGTGCTTTAGGTCGTGGTCTTATACTCAGTGATGCCGCTGGAGTTGATGGACTCACTTATCTTCCAAGTCTTCCGCTGTTATCGTTATTAGATGGCCTTAAGCCATGTTTATCATACTTAATCTCTTTGGAGATATTCGATGTAATAAGTGTGTGATTGCTACTCTGTTATAAATCCTCCATTTGTACTGTGCGTGTCAGCATTACTGATCCAGGGATGACACTGGTGCACAGCAGCACAGGCCATTTGAGGTCTGGTCGCTACACTCAAGCGTCTCAGCTTGGGGATGCCCTGGAAGGCATCCCATCTTTCTTCAACAAGTATCGGTATGTTTTCGGTTTCGTTTCCTTCATGTGATATGTGCAAACCTTGGAGCGTCTTTTGCATTTAGTTTTCAGTTATCTTTTATGCACCATGCTGGTATGAGATAGTCCATGGTTGATTTATAGAATTCTCATTGCACTTCACTTATATCTTTTGAGTATGGCCTTTATAGAATGCTTCATGTGCTTCACTTATATCATTTGAAGTTTGGATTGCTTTTTCTCTTCACATAGAAAACCGATGTTCATAGAATGCTCTTTGGCTTCACTTATATTTGTTAGAGCATGATCTTTTGTAGAAAGAATTAAACTCTCATGCTTCACTTATATCTATTTAGAGAGTCAAAAGGAATTGGTCAATTGTATGGTTAGTCATAAAATCCTGCATAAAACTTATGGATCACAGAATATGATATGTTTGATTCCTTGCAATAGTTTTGCGATATAGAGATGATAATATGTGGGAGGTACTAGTAAATGGTTGTGGTTAGTAGGAATATTGGTGTTAAGGTTTGTGATTCCCGAAGCATGCACGTATAGTCTCTCGTTATGCTATGAAGTTGGAGCATGATTTATTATTGATTGTCTTCCTTATGAGTGGCGGTCGAGGACGAGCGATGGTCTTTTCCTACCAATCTATCCCCCTAGGGGCATGCGTAGTAGTACTTTGCTTCGAGGGCTAATAAACTTTTGCAATAAGTATATGAGTTATTTATGACTAATGTGAGTCCATGGATTATACGCACTCTTACCTTTTCGCAATTTGCTAACCTCTATGGTACCGTGCATTGCCGTTTCTCACATCGTGACTTGGTGCAACTTCGCAGGTGCATCCAAACCCCGTGATATGATACGCTCTATCACACATAAGCCTTATTATATCTTCCTCAAAACAGCCACCATACCTACCTATTATGGCTTTTCCATGGCCATTCCGAGATATATTGCCATGCAACTTCCACCGCTTCCGTTTGATGACTTGAGCATTCATTGTCATATTGCTTTGCATGATCATATAGCTATCATAGTAGTTGTGGCTCAGCCAATGTTCATCATTTTTATACATGTTACGCTAGATCATTGCACATCCTGTTACATGCCAGAGGCATTCATATAGAGTCATATTTTGTCATAGATATCGAGTTGTAATTTTTATTTCTTTTGAGTTATAAGTAAATAGAAGTGTGATGATCATCATTATTCATTTTTAGAGCAGTGCCCTAGTGAGGAAAGGATGATGGAGACTAAGATTCCCCCACAAGTCGGGATGAGACTCCGGACAATGAGAGAAAAAAAGAAAAAAAAGAAAAAGAAAAAATAAACAAAGAGAGAAGGGGCATTGTTAGTATCCTTTACCACACTTGTGCTTCAAAGTAGCAACATGTTTTTCATATGGAGAGTCTCCTATGTTGTCACTTTCATATACTAGTGGCAATTTTTCATTATAGGATTAGATGCACACCCACTTAGTTTTCATATTGAGCTTTCATACACTTATAGCTCTTAGTGCATTCGTTGCATGGCAATCCCTACTCCTCACGTTGATATCAATTGATGGGCATCTCCATAGCCCGTTGGTTAGCCGCGTCGATGTGAGACTTTCTTACTTTTTTGTCTTCTCTATATTTACCCCTATCATCATACTCTTTTCCACTATAGTGCTATATCCATGGCTTGCGCTCATGTATTGCGTGAGGGTTGAAAAAGCTGAAGCGCGTTAAAAAGTATGAACCAATTGCTCGGCTTGTCATCGGGGTTGTGCATGATAAATACTTTGTGTTAAGAAGACAGCATGACAAGACTATAGGATTTTGTAGGGATAGCTTTCTTTAGCATTGATATTTTGAAAGACATGATTGTTTATTGGATGCCTGAGTATTGATGTATTTATGTCAAATTATAGACTATTGCTTTGAATCACTTATGTCTTAATATTCATGCCATGATTAGATATATGATCAAGTTTATGCTAGGTAGCATTCCACATCAAAAATTATCTTTTTTATCATTTACCTGCTCGAGGACGAGCAGGAATTAAGCTTGGGGATGCTGATACGTCTCTGTCGTATCTATAATTTTTGATTGTTTCATGCCAATATTATACAACTTTTACATACTTTTGGCAACTTTTTATATGATTTATTGGACTAACCTATTGATCCAGTGCCCAGTGTCAGTTCTTGTTTTCCGCATGTTTTTTGTATCGCAGAGTATCCATATCAAACGAAGTCCAAATGCAATAAAGTTTCACGGAGAATTATTTTGGAATATATGTGATTTTTCAGAGTTGGAATCACCGCAAACAGAGGCCCACACAGCCCACAAGACACCAGGGCGCGCCAGAGGCCCCTGGCGGGCGGTGGTGGGTTGTGCCCTCCTCGAACGTCGGTTGGAGCTCTACTTCGGGCTCAAGGAAGCTTATATCCGAAAAAAATCATGTTAAAATCTCAGCGCAATCGGAGTTACGGATCTCTCGGAATATAAGAAACAGTTTTCAGTTAGATCTGGGGAACACGAAACAGAAGAGAACAGAGAGGGAGATCCAATCTCGGAGGGGCTCCCACCCCTCCGCCTCCATGGAGACCAAGGACCAGAGGGGGAACTCTCCTCCCATCTAGGGGGGTGGCCAAGGAAGAAGAAGAAGGAGGAGGGGGTCTCTTTCTCCCCCTCTCTCCCGGTGGCGCCGGAGTGCCGCTCGGGCTAGGACCGTGACGGCGATCTACATCAACAACCTTGCTACCGTCTACACCAACTTTCTCCCCCTCTATGCAGCGGGGTAACACCTCTTCTCCCCGCTGTAATCTCTACTTAAACATGGTGCTCAACTCCATATATTATTTCCCAATAATCTATGGTTATACTATGATATTTGAGTAGATCTGTTTTGTCCTATGGTTTAATCGTGATCTTGGTTGGTATGATTGTATATTTTATTTAGGGACATTTACATTTTCCCCCTAACTTTGTCCCGACCTCATCTTTACCTCTAAATAAAAACAGTGCTCAACTATACCCCTCTTCCGTTAGGTGCCATTATGGAAATACCCTTCCGTGTCATTTCTGTTTGGTCAACGACCTTTGACCGTCAATGTTCTGTTCCCTGGACATTTGTACCCCGCTTCCTAAGTCACTTACAGGTGGGACCCACCCGAAGAAAGTAAAAAGAAAAAACTCTCTTTCTCTCCTCTCAATCTCTCCGGCAAGCTCTCTCTCCCGTCCACCACTCATGTCGCCTAGGCCTCCCCTACACCGGCCGGTGCAGCTCAAGCTTGCCGGCGTGCAAGCCACTCCGAGCAGATCACCTGGAGCATGGCCGCCTGGTCTCCGGCACCGCTGCTTGCGCCAACGCGTTGCCGGTGCGACTGCTGCTGCTCTTTCTCGTCCCCACTGCTCTTGCTCCCGGCGTCGCTGCTCACGCCCATGCACGACTGGTGCGGCTGCTACTGCTTGCGGCTGGCTCTGCTGCTCACGCCTGCTACCTCTTGAGCATGGGGTGGTTTTCCCTTGAAGAGGAAAGGGTGATGCGGCAAAGTAGCGTAAGTATTTCCCTCAGTTTTGAGAACCAAGGTATCAATCCAGTAGGAGGTTACACGCAAGTCGCCTTGTACCTGCACAAACAAATAAGAACCTTGCAACCAACGCGATAAAGGGGTTGTCAATCCCTTCACGACCACTTGCAAAAGTGAGATCTGATAGAGATAATAAGATAAATATTTTTGTTATTTTTATGATATAGATTGGAAAGTAAAGATTGCAAAATAAACAACGATAGAAATAGCTAGTTGATAGGAAAATAATATGATGGAAGATAGACCTGGGGGCCATAGGTTTCACTAGTGGCTTCTCTCAAGATAGCATAATTTATGGTGGGTGAAAAAATTACTGTCGAGCAATTGATAGAAAAGTGCATAGTTATGAGAATATCTAGGCATGATCATGTATATAGGCATCACGTCCGCGACAAGTAGACCGAAACGATTCTGCGTCTTTTAGTATTACTCCACACATCGACCACTATCCAGCATGCATCTAGAGTATTAAGTTCATAAGAACAGAGTAACGCATTAGGCAAGATGACATGATGTAGTGGGATAAACTCAAGCAATATGATATAAACCCCATATTTTTATCCTCGATGGCAACAATACAATACGTGCCTTGCTGCCCTTGCTGTCACTAGGAAAGGACACCGCAAGATTGAACCCAAAGCTAAGCACTTCTCCCATTGCAAGAAAGATCAATCTAGTAGGCCAAACCAAACTGATAATTCGAAGAGACTTGCAAAGATATCAAATCATACATATAAGAATTCAGAGAAGAATCAAATATTGTTCATAGATAATCTTGATCATAAACCCACAATTCATCGGATCTCGACAAACACACCGCAAAAAGAATTACATCGAATAGATCTCCAAGAAGATCGAGGAGAACTTTGTATTGAGATCCAAAGAGAGAGAGAAGAAGCCATCTAGCTAATAACTATGGACCCGAAGGTCTGTGGTAAACTACTCACACATCATCGAAGAGGCTATGGTGTTGATGTAGAAGCCCTCCGTGATCGATTCCCCCTCCGTCAGAGCACCGGAAAAGGCCCCAAGATGGGATCTCACGGGTACAGAAGGTTGCGGCGGTGGAAATATGGTTTCGTGGTGCTCTCGGATGTTTTCAGGGTATATGAGTATATATAGGCGAAAGAAGTAGGTCGGTGGAGCCACGAGGGGCCCACGAGGGTGGGGGCGCGCCTACCCCCGGGCGCGCCTCCCTACCTCGTGGCCGCCTCGTTGATTCCTTGACGTCCACTCCAAGTCTCCTGGATTGCGTTTGTTCCAAAAATAACTCTCCCGAAGGTTTCATTCCGTTTGGACTGCGTTTGATATTCCTTTTTTGTGCAACACTGAAATAGGCAAAAAATACAGCAATTTGCACTAGGCCTTTGGTTAGTAGGTTAGTCCAAAAAATAATATAAAAGTGCATAACAAAGCCCATTAAACATCCAAAACAGATAGTAGAATAGCATGGAACAATCAATAATTATAGATACATTGGAGATGTATCAAGCATCCCCAAGCTTAATTCCTGCTCGTCCTCGAGTAGGTAAATGATAAAAACAGAATTTTTGATGTGGAATGCTACCTAGCATAATTCTCAATGTAATTTTTCTTTATTGTGGCATGAATGTTCATATCTAAAAGATTCAAGATAAAAGTTTAATATTGACATAAAAATAATAATACTTCAAGCATACTAACAAAGCAATCATGTCTTCTCAAAATAACATGGTCAAAGAAAGTTATCCCTACAAAATCATATAGTCTGGCTATGCTCTATCTTCATCACACAAAATATTTAAATCATGCACAACCCCGATGACAAGCTAAGCAATTGTTTCATACTTTTGATGTTCTCAAACTTTTTCAATCTTCACGCGATACATGAGCGTGAGCCATGGACATAGCACTATATGTGGAATAGAAAGGTGGTTGTGGAGAAGACAAAAAGGAGAAGATAGTCTCACATCAACTAGGCGTATCAACGGGCTATGGAGATGCCAATCAATAGATATCAATGTGAGTGAGTAGGGATTGCCATGCAACGGATGCACTAGAGCTATAAGTGTATGAAAGCTCAACAAAAGAAACTAAGTGGGTGTGCATCCAACTCGCTTGCTCACGAAGACCTAGGGCATTTCGAGGAAGCCCATCATTGAAATATACAAGCCAAGTTCTATAATGTAAAATTCCCACTAGTATATGAAAGTGACAACATAGGAGACTCTCTATCATCAAGATCATGGTGCTACTTTGAAGCACAAGTGTGGTAAAAGGATAGTAACATTGTCCCTTCTCTCTTTTTCTCTCATTTTTTAATTTTTTTATTTGGGCCTTTCTCTTTTTTTATGGCCTCTTTTTTTCCTTTTACTTTTTTTTCTTTTCGTCCGAAGTCTCATCCCGACTTATGGGGGAATCACAGTCTCCATCATCCTTTCCTCACTTGGGACAATGCTCTAATAATGATGATCATCACACTTTTATTTACTTACAACTCAAAAACTACAACTCAATACTTAGAACAAAATTTGACTCTATGTGAATACCTCCGGCGGTGTACCGGGATATGCAATGAATCAAGAGTGACATGTATGAAAGAATTGAAAAGGTGGCTTTGCCACAAATACGATGTCAACCATGATCATGCAAAGCAATATGAAAATGATGAAACGTGTCATAACAACGGAACGGTGGTAAGTTGCATGGCAATATATCTTGGAATGGCTATGGAATTGCCATAATAGGTAGGTATGGTGGCTGTTTTGAGGAAGGTATATGGTGGGTGTATGATACCGGCAAAAGGTGTGCGGTATTAGAGAGGCTAGCAATGGTGGAAGGGTGAGAGTGTGTATAATCCATGGACTCAACATTTGTCATAAAGAACTCACATACTTATTGCAAAAGTCTATTAGTTATCGAAACGAAGTAGTACGCGCATGCTCCTAGGGGGATAGATTGGTAGGAAAAGACCATCGCTCGTCCCCGACCGCCACTCATAAGGCAGACAATCAATAAATAAATCATGCTCTGACTTCATCACATAACGGTTCACCATACGTGCATGCTACGGGAATCACAAACTTTAGAACAAGTATTTCTCAAATTCACAACTACTCAACTAGCATGACTCTAATATCACCATCTTCATATCTCAAAACAATTATAAAGAATCAAACTTCTCATAGTATTTAATGCACTTTATATGATATTTTTTATTATACCCATCTTGGATGTTCATCATATTAGGACTACTTTATAGCCAAAGAAAATTACCATGCTGTTTTATAAGACTCTCAAAATAATATAAGTGAAGCATGAGAGATCAATAATTTCTATAAAATGAAACCACCACCGTGCTCTAAAAGATATAAGTGAAGCGCTAGAGCAAAATTATCTAGCTCAAAAGATATAAGTGAAGCACAAAGAGTATTCTAATAAATTCCGATGCATGTGTGTCTCTCCCAAAAGGTGTGTACAGCAAGGATGATTGTGGTAAACTCAAAAGCAAAGACTCAAATCATACAAGATGCTCCAAGCAAAACACATATCATGTGGTGAATAAAAATATAGCCTCAAGTAGAGTTACCGATAGACGAAGACGAAAGATGGGATGCCTTCCGGGGCATCCCCAAGCTTAGGCTTTTGGTTGTCCTTGAATTTTACCTTGGAGTGCCTTGGGCATCCCCAAGCTTAGGCTCTTGCCACTCCTTATTCCATAGTCCATCAAATCTTTACCCAAAACTTGAAACTTCACAACACAAAACTCAACAGAAAATCTCATGAGCTCCGTTAGTATAAGAAAACAAATCACCACTTTAAGGTACTGTAATGAACTCATTCTTTATTTATATTGGTGTTAAACCTACTGTATTCCAACTTCTCTATGGTTCATACCCCCTGATACTAGCCATAGATTCATCAAAATAAGCAAACAACACACGAAAAACAGAATCTGTCAAAAACAGAATAGTCTGTAGCAATCAGATTTGTTCGAATACTGCTGGAACTCCAAAAATTCTGAAAACCTAGGACAACCTGGAAAATTTGTATATTGATCTACTGCAAAAAGAATTGGTATTTTATCACGTTCTGGTGAGTTTTAACAATTATTTTCGTGAGCGTAAAGTTTCTATCTTTTTCAGCAAGATCAAACAACTATCACCCAAGAAGATCCTATTGGTTCTACTTGGCACAAACACTAATTAAAACATGAAAACACATCCAAACAGAGGCTATATGAATTATTTATTACTAAACAGAAACAAAAAGCAAGAAACAAAAATAAAATTGGGTTGCCTCCCAACAAGCGCTATCGTTTAATGCCCCTAGCTAGGCATAAAAGCAAGAATAGATCTAGGTATTATCATCTTTGGTTGGCAATTCTTCAATAGAACACTTATAACCCTTAGGAGTTTCCTTCTTTTTATTAATGATCAAACTCCTAGGCAAGAAATCAAGAAATTCATTTGTAGCGAAAGGTTCCTTAATGATAGCGAAAAAGTTGGGGTGAACACTTATTGATTTGAGATCCGCATTTTCCTTACTAGAAGATTCACCTTTATTTTTAGGCACATACATAAACATGGAAACTTTAGTACTAGGAAGATTTGGGGTATTTTTCATGGAAGAAAAGGCAGACCCTAAGTTGGTAATAATATCCTCAAGTTTATCAATTCTTGTGGAATCTTGATCTATCGTTTCGTTAACTATGGGTTCCTTTTCTTTAAAAAATTTAAGAGCAACTCCTACCTTAGATCCGTATTGGGTAATTTGGTTGTGGATCTTTCTATCCAAATTTTCAATCAACTCTAAAGTGGCAACTTTATTTTCAATAATTTCAAGCCTTTGCATCACATGTTCCAAAGTTAAAATAGTTCCATTAACCAAAAGAGGTGGTGGGCCAAACAAATCTAACATAGCATTATAAGAATCAAAAGTATGGCTACCCAAGAAATTCCCTCCGGTAATGGTATCAAGAATATATCTGTTCCAAGGAGTGACGCCTACATAAAAATTGCGAAGAAGAACGGAAGTAGATTGCTTCATAGTAGATCTATTCTGAGCATTGCAAATTCTATGCCAAGCATCTTTTAGATTTTCTCCCTTCCTTTGTTTAAAATTAAGAACTTCATGATCGGGAGTACTAACAATGATAGAAGGACTAGCCATGACGACGAAACAAATGATCTAACACACGGACACATAAGAAGCAAGCGGAAAGAGATGGGCGAAAAAAAGGGCGAATAAAACGGCAAGGGTGAAGTGGGGGAGAGGAAAACAGGAGCAAATGACAAATATTGTAATGCGAGGGATAAGAGTTTGTGATGGGTACTTGGTATGTCTTGACTTGTGCGTAGATCTCCCCGGCAACGACGCCAGAAATGTCTAGTTGCTGGGAGATCAAATCTTGACTTGACTTGGCGTAAACCTCCCCGGCAACGGCGCCAGAAATCCTTCTTGCTACCTCTTGAGCATGTGTTGGTTTTCCCTTGAAGAGGAAAGGGTGATGCAGCAAAGTAGCGTAAGTATTTCCCTCAGTTTTGAGAACCAAGGTATCAATCCAGTAGGAGGTTACATGGAAGTCGCCTTGTACCTACACAAACAAATAAGAACCTTGCAACCAACGCGATAAAGGGGTTGTCAATCCCTTCACGGCCACTCTCAAAAGTGAGATCTGATAGAGATAATAAGATAAATATTATTGGTATTTTTATGATATAGATTGGAAAGTAAAGATTGCAAAATAAACAACGATAGAAATAGCTAGTTGATAGAAAAATAATATGATGGAAGATAGACCCGGGGGCCATAGGTTTCACTAGTGGCTTCTCTCAAGATAGCATAATTTACGGTGGGTGAACAAATTATTGTCGAGCAATTGATAGAAAAGTGCATAGTTATGAGAATATCTAGGTATGATCATGTATATAGGCATCACGTCCGCGACAAGTAGACCGAAACGATTCTGCATCTACTACTATTACTCCACACATCGACCGCTATCCAGCATGCATCTAGAGTATTAAGTTCATAAAACAGAGTAACGCATTAGGCAAGATGACATGATGTAGAGGGATAAACTCAAGCAATATGATATAAACCCCATCTTTTTATCCTCGATGGCAACAATACAATATGTGCCTTGCTGCCCTTGCTGTCACTGGGAAAGGACACCACAAGATTGAACCCAAAGCTAAGCACTTCTCCCATTGCAAGAAAGATCAATCTAGTAGGCCAAACAAAACTGATAATTCGAAGAGACTTGCAAAGATATCAAATCATACATATAAGAATTCAGAGAAGAATCAAATATTTTTCATAGATAATCTTGATCATAAACCCACAATTCATCGGATCTCGACAAACACACCACAAAAAGAATTACATCGAATAGATCTCCAAGAAGATCGATGAGAACTTTGTATTGAGATCCAAAGAGAGAGAAGAAGCCATCTAGCTAATAACTATGGACCCGAAGGTCTGTGGTAAACTACTCACACATCATCGGAGAGGCTATGGTGTTGATGTAGAAGCCCTCCGTGATCGATTCCCCCTCCGGCGGAGCGCCGGAAAAGGCCCCAAGATGGGATCTCACGGGTACAGAAGGTTGCGGCGGTGGAAATAGGGTTTCGTGGTGCTCTCGGATGTTTTCAGGGTATATGAGTATATATAGGTGAAAGAAGTAGGTCGGTGGAGCCACGAGGGGCCCACGAGGGTGGGGGCAGCGCGCCTACCCCCTGGGCGCGCCTCCCTACCTCGTGGCCGCCTCGTTGCTTCGTTGACTTCCACTCCAAGTCTCCTGGATTGCGTTTGTTCCAAAAATAACTCTCCCGAAAGTTTCATTCCGTTTGGACTCTGTTTGATATTCCTTTTCTACGAAACACTGAAATAGGCAAAAAAACAGCAATTTGCACTGGGCCTTTGGTTAGTAGGTTAGTCCCAAAAATAATATAAAAGTGCATAACAAAGCCCATTAAACATCCAAAACAGATAATATAATAGCATGGAACAATAAAAAATTATAGATACGTTGGAGACGTATCAGCGCCCACGCCGCTGCTCTCGCCCATGCACAGCCGACGCGACTGCTGCTGCTCGCGTCCGGCTCCGATGCTCGCGCCCATGCCGCTGCTCTCGTCCATGCGCAGCCGGTGCGGCTGCTGCTGCTCATGGCCGGCTCTGCTACTCGCGCCCATGCACAGCCGGCGCGGCTGCTGCTCCCTCCCGTCGCCGCTGCTGCTCGCTCCCGTGAGCGGCCAGCCACCACCATAGCCGGCGCCGCCATGGCCACAAGAACCCGATTGATTTTTTCCAAACAGTTGCAAGGACCCGATTGCTTTGACTAAAAATAATATAGGGACCTGATTGCTTTTGGTTTAAAAGTTGTAGGAATCTGATTGCCTTTTCTAAACGAGTTACAGGTCCCACCCTTAAGTGACAAACAGACTGAGGGTAAAAATGTCCAGAGAACGGTTCGGAGACGGTCAAAGGCCTTTGACCTGACGGAAATGGTGCGGAGGGGTATTTCCATAATGCCATCTAACGGAAGAGTGGTATAGTTGAGCACTGGTTTTTTTAGGGGTAAAGATGAGCTCGGGACAAAGTTAGGGGGGAAATGGAATTGACCCTTTTATTTATGGTGCTGTCCTACGGTGCCCTCCGTCTCGCGCAAACGTGAGGGGCCTCCGCTGTAGGGTGTTGCAATATGTTCATGGTTTACTTATTGTCAGTGCTGCGGGGGATGACAGCAACCCAAACATGGATAAGTGGGTTATGGCGTACGGGAGTAAAGAGGACTTGATACTTAATGCTATGGTTGGGTTTCGCGACCTTAATGATCTTTAGTAGTTGCGGATGCTTGCTAGAGTTCCAATCATAAGTGCATATGATCCATGTAGAGAAAGTATGTTAGCTCATGCCTCTCCCTCATATAAAATTACAAGAATAATTACCGGTACTTGTTATCGATTGCCTAGGGACAAATAACTTTCTTGTTGACACAAACCCTTTTACTAAACACCTAACTTTTATTATCTTGCAAAATACTTCTAGTTTTATTCTTGCAAAGTAGTTCTAGCATCACTCCTACAAACTATTGTCATACTTGTTTTCGGTAAAGCAGATGTCAAGTGTGCGTAGAGTTGTATCGGTGGTCGATAGAACTTGAGGGAATATTTGTTCTACCTTTAGCTCCTTGTTGGGTTCGACACTCTTACTTATCGAAAGAGGCTACAATTGATCCCCTATACTTGTGGGTTATCAGAGCGGTACTACCACTCGCTCGTACGAGAACTACTCCATGTGGTACTACCACTCCGCTGGAGCGGTACTACCGCCCGGGGCGCGGAAGTAAAATTTTACTTCCGCTCCATGCGCGGTACTACCATGCCACCCGGCATAGTACTACCGCGGCTAGAGCGGCTGTAAAATTTTACATCCGCATCCTGGTCTTGGTCTTTGCCATAATCCTTCTCGTTTTTCTCGTATGTTTGTGTTGTGTGTCAGAGGTGGTGGCTCCGGCTCCAATGTCCGGCGCTCGAATCCCAGCCGTGACACGAGCTCGAAGCACCTTCGCAACCAAGAGGCTCCTGAGGGCTCTAGTGCCCCACAACGCAGAACCAAGTCCACAACTACCAAGACCAAGGAGCCAAATGTTGGCATGGATGAGATGCCTCTAGGGGAGTTTCTGATTCGAAGGAAGCTCAATCCCTACGTCAATCCTAGGGAGATCTCAAGGGGAAATGACTTGTTTTGGACCAAGCAGCACAATCTCATCTTCCTAGATGTGATGAAGGCCAAGCAGAACACCTATGTGCCAGTGTAGAGGATTTACATGACTCATATGAAGAAGGACAACAACCGGGCATTTTTTGTGAGCCTCTAGATTTGGTGGAGCGGTTTGGCATTGAGGAGTTACTCACGTTCCACATGGACTTTGACCCGGAGATTGTGGCTTAGTTCTTTGCTTCTGTCCACTTCCACACCGATGAGCACCGGACCATGACTTGGATGACTAATGGGAAGAGGATGTCTGCTAAGTGGAAGGATTTCATGGAGATGTTGCACGTTCATGATGAGGGGCTAAATGTGCCCGTTGGTGTCCGCCCACATGCTAACCCCGATTCGGCCAACAAGAACAAGCTTCAACCCTACCTTGTTGAGAAGAAGCTAGCCAATGACAAGAAGACTTGGCTGCTAAACCCATTCCTTGAAATCATGCACCGGATCTTTCACAACTCACTTTTTCCTCGGATAGGCGACAACGACAAGGTGCATGCACTACTGCAGGATGGTCCAAACACGACACTACGATTAGAGCCCCTTTGACGAAACTGTGTGCGATGCCATAATCGCAAACGGTGGTGTAAAGAATCATCAAAAAAGGTGCAAAACATTTGCGATGACAGATGCATCAAACACGGTTCAGAATTTAGTTGTGTGTGCGATGCAGGGCATACGATTCAGCTCAGTTAACTGTTTGGGATTAGGAGGCAGAAAAGAAACGGGCAGCCAGATGAAGGCGTGTGCGATATACAACATACGGTTCACTAGGATGAACTGTGTGTGATTAGGCAACACAATGGAAACGGTTCAACTGAACAAGATGTGTGTGATACGCGGCAAACATGTCCGTAATCAGAAATGTGTGCGAAGACCAATAATAACACAGACGATTGCTGCTAATAAGCCGTGTGAATTGATCTGTCTATAGTAGAATATCATGTGTGTATATATATAACTAAAATAAACATCCAATTACATAAGTGACTATACAGATCATTCGCACACAACTCAATAAACAATTGCATGCATTCTAAAGTAGGAGAAACGATCATCTAGTCATCTACTTCTTGTGATGCACTCGCCACTCCTATGTGGCTCGATCCCTCGTCTGGGTCAGGAAGAAGACAGTTCCTCATGTCAACGATCCGCCTGTACATCTCATAGCTTGTGTACGCCTCCATGGCCGCGTACTTGACATGTTGTTCATCCAGTCTCTTATGCCACACACTGTGCCAGGCGTTCTTGTCCTTATTTCTCTCTTCCTTCATCTTCGCGTAGTAGGGGTCGATGATGACCGAGGCAAGGTCAACCAGGGAGTTCAGTTTGTTTTTGTCGCTGCCCCAGACCTTGTAGTGGTGCTGGATGTTGACAAGATTCGGGCATTTCAAGTCCGGAACCTTGAGCGCTTTTAGATCGTTGGTGGTGTCCACCGTAGCGAAACTATATTCGGAGCTGTTGATAAACCTGGAGAAACACTCGCAAGGCCTTGTGGCAAGGTGGAAGTGGTAGACGAGGACTTCATTTCGCACGCACAACTGGGCGACGGCAACCTTCTGATCGTGCCCGGGACGACCGATGGTGTACTCGAGGTCGAAGCCGACCACTCGGTACTTGTCCTCGGCAAGGAACTGCTCCATAGTTTGGATGGAGCTCTCCACCGAGACCGGATCGTTCGTGTACACCACCGAGAGGGCCTTCCCCCTCACGTGGGTGTCCACTACATGATGCATGGTGAACTGCCCGTCGTTGTCGTCGTCGGCCGCTGGGAGCGCCATTGGAGCCATGGGGAGCACCATTGGAACCGCTGGATTTCCTCTCTGTATGTGTCCTCGTGGGTGTGCTTATTGTATCGTGTGAGACGAGAGATGAAGGTAAATGGCCGCAGGAATAAAAGGGGGCTGGGCGGCGTGGATTCTCGGCGCGTCCACATGGCAGTTTTTGCAGCGGGTAACTGCATCGTCGCGCCGCGCCCGGCACAACTGCTTGCACACGAACGTGCGTGATCGTGCGCCGGCCCCAAACACTGGCAGCGCGCGTGGAGGGACAAGGGCAGAGCACCCGGAAGGACGCGAGAGTAGAGCGCGTGCGGCGGGTCGTGAGCAAAGCGTGCCGCGGCCGCCTGAATCGCAAGCAACCACACGCATAGAGCAGTTGAAGACGCGGGAAATGGTCGCCTACAAGCCGGCCGACAGTTGCGTCGCTGCGTAGAGAGCGGCCATGTGGTACCACCTCTGTCTAGTCTATAGTCTCCTTTATATTCTGTGCCATACTTTACCCTCAAATTTAACCAACAAAATGTTAATGCATGTTTTAAAAATTATATAATTAGAAACTATGTTCAAATACAAATCCAACTATATAATCTTTGGCGACATGCATTCGTATTTTATTAGTTAAATCATACTTATAAACCAGAACGGTGGTATAGTAGGTAATTAAATCGCAAATGTTTTTTTATTAACCGTATGTGTACGTGGGCTTTCATCCTCCTCTCGCACGTCTTGTCACCCCGCTGCCGTAGACGGCTTACAGCGCAAGCTTGCACAGCGCGCGGGGGCGTTCTTTTGGCCAAACAGTGGCGCCAATGAATCGTCGGTGAGCCTATTCCCGTGCAACCTCGCAGGTTCCCGCGCAAGCTTCCTGCCCGACTCGGTGAAATCCCCCAAAATCCCAATGCTTACCGGCCTGCTATAAAAACCCTCACGGTCGGCGAGTCCTGCGTCGCATTTTCCCCTCCATCCCTGTAGCTTATCTCGTCTGCTTCTCCCACAATTGCCAATGGCACCGGTCCGTCGTCGTCGCTCAGCCACTCCGCCGTCATCAGAGGACAGCTCCAGCTGGGAGGCTACACCGTGGCGGCGGTACAGTCCCCGGCGTAGTGTAGTGCGCGTGGCATCCCTGTTGGGTGTGCGCGGAACACCCACCACACGCTCCGCCGCCGGTGCCCGTCGGCAGCTATTGCCGGCCGCCGTTGCCGCCACACCAACGACGAAAGCCAGGGCCATCGCCCGCCCCGCTACCGCGGCCCGAAGGCGGGAGGTGGCCGTCGTGGCCGCCACCCCACTGCAGGCCACTATGGCCATCACCCGCTCCGCCACCGCGGCTTGAAGGCGGGAGGTGGTGGTCGTGGCCACCACCCCGTCGTCGGCCGCCGTGGCCGCCAGCCTACCATCGACCGCCGGGGTCATCACCCGCTCCACCACCGCCACCCAAAGGCAGGAGGCGGAGGTGGATGCCCGCACGTGCGTCAGCGACCTTGCGCGCTACACCGAGTTCCTGCGGGAGGAGGAGGAGCGCCTCGTCGAGCACGCAAAGAGCCTTACCGCCGCCGTGGCCGCGGCACACGCCACCTCAGAGGCGAGGACTCAGGAGATCTACGAGGAGAACCACCGCTTCGGGAGGGGTCGTCTGGAGTGGCAGAGGGCATTCGAGGTGAGCATCGCTGAAGCTGCAATAGCGGCAGGCACCGCATTGCGGTTTCCCAGATTGTCGGTAGGCTCCTCCTCCTCCGCCTCTTACTGAGCACGCTCGGCAGAGGAGAGGCAGCCGGAAGTAGTACAAAGCCCCTCCGCAGTAGTAGTAGTATTTAGGTGCTATTTTGTTCAGTTCATCTGACTATAGATGTGGTGGAACTGTACAACATACTTAAAATTAGCTAGTATATATAGTTGAACTAGCTATTTCAGTACGTGGTTGGCAACAATTGGGGAAAAGTTGGTCGGTTCAGCTGTCGAGTTGAACTGTTTGTATAAATTAAGAATGACTGCTTAATCTATGCTTAATTACTGAATTTTAGTTGCAAAAATTAGATACTGCTAGTGATTTTTAGCTTCATATTTTGACAAATCGCAGTGTTACAAGGATTGACAAATCTTATCAAATTGTTTGTAGGTGGTTACACGGGTCATCTAAAACAAACCGTTTGCGTTGAAGGGATGCACAAATCCAGCGCTGCTCTCACTGTGCATACAGGTGTTCTATCTAAAACGTTTCCGATCAAGAGCTGCAGAAATCCTGCTCGACACATTTTCTCTTGGCTTCCTGGGGAAGCTGTCGGTTTGCATACGGGTGTTCTAACTAAAACGTTTGCGATGAGTGTTTTATATTAAAAAAGCGAATTAAACTGCGGCTTGGGCGCCATTAATGGAGAGGATGCGAGCAAGGCGGGCGGCCATGGAAGTCAAAGGGCTCGCTTCCCAGTGAGCCTGCGTAGCGTATAGCTCACACGCTTCCCGGTGAGCCTGCGCACTCGAGGACAGCTTGCACGCCTCTCGGTCAGCCTGCGCACCGGACGTCGCTCGCACGCCTCCTGTTCAGTCAAGGTCAAGGATCTGTCCGCACGGCACCTCCTACAGCCATTAAAACCAAGACACGTGGCATCATGTGAATGGTTAACAGAATTTTGGATTTACTAGAATTTAGAAACCAGGCATCTCAATGTTTTGCCGGCAATCAACGGTGCCCTGGTATTTGAAATTCATTCCCATTTCTTGCATGGGACCTAAGCATGCACCCAAGGGCACATATTTGATTTTTCAACCAATTTATATGCACTGGAGCATGTGCATGTAGTTCAAATTTGAATTATGCACATAAATGCATTGAAAACTCAGTTAATGCATAAAAATGTCCAAACGAACCCCGAAAAATCACAAAAATTCACAAAACAGTCCTGTTGTTCTATGTTGACATGAGAAAAATATTTGAAAGCAATAAGAGGCAATGGATATCGTTTCATCCCCAAAGGTGGGACTATCCCTACCGAAAACCATCATGCTTGTTGTGAGAAGCTCTGGTTTCTGAGAAGCATATACCCAAACCTGCCCCAAATGGGACAAAATTTGTACCACGGCATGTTGATGCCGCTCCATGATAGCATGCCAAGTTTCATGAATTTCAGACGAGTTTTGGATTTACTAGAATTTTAAAACCAGGCATCTCAATGTTTTGCCGGCAATCAACGGTGCCCTAGTGTTTGAAATTCATTCCCATTTCTTGCATGGGACCTAAGCATGCACCCAAGGACACAGATTTGATTTTTCAACCAATTTATATGCACTGGAGCATGTGCATGTAGTTCAAATTTGAATTATGTACATAAATGCATTGAAAACTCAGTTAATGCATAAAAATGTCGAAACGAACCCCGAAAAATCACAAAAATTAACACAACACTCCTGTTGTTCTATGTTGACACGAGAAAAATATTTGAAAGCAATAAGAGGCAATGGATATCGTTTCGTCCCCAAAGGTGGGACGTTCCCTCTGAAAACCATCATGCTTGTTGTGAGAAGCTCCGATTTGTGAGAAGCATATACCCAAACCTGCCCCAAATGGGACAAAATTTGCATCACAGCATGTTGATGCTGCTCCATGATAGCATGCCAAGTTTCATGAATTTCAGACGAGTTTTGGATTTACTAGAATTTAAAAACCAGGTATCTCAATGTTTTGCCGGCAATCAACGGTGCCCTGTTGTTTGAAATTCATTCCCATTTCTTGCATGGGACCTAAGCATGCACCCAAGGACACAGATTTGATTTTTCAACCAATTTATATGCACTGGAGCATGTGCACGTAGTTCAAATTTGAATTATGCACCTGAAATGGCTAGAAAACCAATTTAATGTATAAAATGTTCAAACGAACCCTGAATACTTCCAATTCTTTTACGACACACATATAGTTGCATGTTCAGTCCAAATAAAAGGTCTAGCAATTCAAACACCGTCCATTGCCGCTGTGACCCCATTATCTAATTCAAATCAAGATGAAAAATCAAGTAGATCGCACACAGTTTATTATCAGCAACCGTGTGAGATGCAGCACAAAATATCCTAGAGCACCGTCGGTGTATAGTACGCCTATGGCTTACGCGAGAAGGTGCGTCGCCTATAGTCCACAGTCAGTGCCTCAAGCACACTAGCTCGCTCCCCAAATATCATTTCACTGTTCAATCATCACCGGTGAAAGATGGGCACGTGGACCCACATCGTGAGGACAACTTCGGTGGCGCACTCAGGCGAGAGCGCGGCCGCAGCCGCCATGCGCGTGCTAATAAGGTGCATGAGCACGGCCGCAATCTGCGACCGGGCGGCAAAGGCAGCCCAAACGGCCGCTGTTGCTTCTCAGGTGGCGGCAGCAACATCTGCCTCGGGGATAGCAATTGGCGAGAGCGGCACATCAGCTGTCCGTTTCACAGCGGCGGCCTTAGTCCTGATGGAGGCCGCCCACGACCATGTCGAGGCCGCCCACGCCCAACTCCTGGTGGTCACCGCACAAATCGAACGAAGCTTCTCCGACAACGGTTGGCAACCCACGGCCGAAGAGCTGGCAATCACCGAGAGCGTTCGAGCAGCTGTCCGTTCCTCCGCCGCATACCTTGCGGCGACGGAGCCCGTCCAAGCCCAGATCGCGTCCGCCCACGCCCAGCTCGTGGCGGCCTTTTCCAAAGAGATGGCGGACACGGATGGCGAGATGCTTGCCGAGTATGGTGCGATGGATGCCATGGTGCCCCTTCCCCAGGAGACCGTCGGGCGTGAGCTGGACATGGAGGCGGCGGCGGAGATTGACGAGCACCAGCCGTAGTAGTACCCCTTGTTTTCTTTAATTAAGAGCGTCGTTCTTTAATTTGTTAGAGTAATGTTTAGGTCAGCTAGCTCTGTTTAATTGCTGAACTTGCTCGATTAAGATGTGTGGGTGTGCTGTAGTCTCCTTTGTGTACCCAAATTATGCAATGACGTGGATGACCACTGTAACCATGGAAATTCGAACCAAAACTTTTGACGTTCAAACTCATCACACACGGCTTAAGCTATCTGAATCGTTTGTGATGTCCACATATCATACACTGTTCTGAATAAGGGACCGTGTCTGATGACACTTTGCGCGCCAGTTTTTTCGCTGAAGCGATTCCAAATTTTCCGCTTCTGCGGAAATATCTACCTCCCCGCCCCCTCCCCCTTACCAAAAGCCACATTTCCCCTCTTTCCACCTTCCTTTCCAAGTTGAAACCTTCACTCCTTGCTTGCAGCGCCGCCGCCTCCTCGCCGACGACCATCCTTCACGCTACTCGGCCTCGCCGATCCAGGCAGGTAATCCACATCCGACCCCCATCCTCCTCCTCCTTCCACATCCCACATGCCCCGACCGCCGGCGCAAGCGCGACACCTTCCACCCAAATCACCAACCCCTCCACCAAATAAGCGCCGCCATTCGTGCCGACCCCCAGATCTTGGAGGAGCACCTTGCCATTTGCTAGCTACGCCGGTTAAGCATGCTCGGTTTACCCGTTGCCTGTGCTGCTCCTGCCTTTCCTTCACAAATTCTAGTGAATTGTGCTATCTAATTTTACCATGCAATCTGTTGCTCTAGTGTATATGTTCTATATGTCGTGCAGTGTGGTGCTCACTTATTAACTATTTTGTTAATTAGTTGTTGTCTTCAATTAACTGTTTGGTTCAATTCTGCAAATGTGATGTTCAATTCTTCAGGCTGCAATTTTGTATTGTCTTCCATGTGAGAAATAAATCGAATTTATGTTTACAAAATTGTGGGTGCGTTCTATTATTGTATACCATGTTAGGAATAAATTGAATTTTTCTGTAGTAAATACATGAGAAACAAATACAGTTGCTACAATTGGCCGTAGTTAACTGTTTGGTTAACTGCCTGATATTCTATTAGGAGTACGCAATGTGGTGCTCAGTTAATGTTTGGTTCATTTTTTGTGGTGTTTAGTTAACTGCTTAGTTCAATTCTGCAATGCGATGTCCATTGTCGTGGGTCGATGCATGTGAGGAATAAATCGAATTTGGCTGCACTTAATACATGAGAAACATATACAAGTGCTATATTTCCTAGTTCTTAATCATGCTTGGTTTGGGTGAATGGGTTTTTCGTGTGGCTTGAATTAATCTGATGAATCTGCAATGTGCTTATTTTTCATCAACATATTTTACTGATAGCATGCGAACCCTTACTTAACTTGATGACTAACTACCTTATATGTGTTGCAGGGAAACAATGTGGAGCACTGAGGTTTACAATCGAGGTTAGCACGTGCATGGTCCGTTGTCTAATAGCACATTATTGTGCAATTGCAGGAACCATTCTAATATTTTGGTTTTTAACAATTTGGTCTTGCACATGTAGGTCCTGCTGTCAGATGTTTTGACCCACTGTTCGACCCTTTTTGCATATGGGGAAATGAGTTGTCCATGAATATCAATCAAATCAAAAAACCCAGAAAGATTGTTAGGATAAATAAATTAGCGACAAAAAACAATAAGATCTTTGTGTGCACAATGAAGAAGACATCATTTTACTACAAGATGGTACTAACTATTATACCCTGCCTTTTTTTATTGCTTTGCCCCATTTCCAATATAGAGAAGATATTTATGCACATCCTTGTTTTCAGGCCTTTCCAAAGCAGTTCACTGATGATTACCTCTCAAACCACCTCTATGGTCAGGAGGCGAGGAAGGTTTTCATACAACACCCATGGTTCAATATTGAAGTGTTCCTGAAGAGGACGAAGGACGGACGGTCAATCATCCACAGGCACTGGCCCAAAGTTGCAAAGACCTTCAACATGAATGAAGGCTCAATATTCGCCTTCCGCTTCAGCAGTTTTCTAGATGAGATGCATTCGTCTATATACTGTCTATGATGCTAATTTTGAAAGGTTCTAAATGTTGCATGTGGAACTTGCTGCTGGTGCAGTTGTGTAATGGGGTAGCTGAGTGCTGAAGCTATATCATGTTGTACTCTGATGTATTTCAATTATGAAATTCTGCTTTCTTAATATGGAAATGAAATATATTGTGTGCTTAATATGAAATGTCAATTAGATTAATAAATGGATTATGAATAATCAGACAATTAGCCTGCTAATGGCGAATTAGCCTGCTAATTGGGTTTTTCTATTGCAAACGGTTGTTGAAAAAATACTGTGGGCGATGACCCTAGGCAACGCACACAGTTTCTAGGAATAAACCGTGTTGGATCAATGAACAATCACACACAACTTTCTCTTGAAAACTGTTTGTGTTAGGCCACCTTGCGCTAACGTTTACCACAAAAAAACTGTGTGTGATGGACAACCTTTGCCACACAGATTCTTCTACGGACCGTGTGTGATACATTCAATAACGCAAATGATTTAACGAGAAAAATTGTGTGTGATGTACCTGTGAACGGAAACGTTTTCCTTGGAGCGACTGTGTGGGATTTACATACGAACGGAAACGTTTAGCGGGGACTGACTGTGTGGGATGTACTTGCGACCGGAAACAATTTCGCCGTATAATTGTATTTTTTAGCTCTACTGTACGTATTTTCGTATTTGAGCGCTCGCCGGTCGCACACGACCTCATTTTGCCGAACGTGTGTGCCATGAGGGCATATCCCCGACGGTTTCTGGGTCGTGTGGGGACCCCCCTATCGCGCACACTCACTTGGCGACGGTTCCAAATGCCGTCGCGGAAAGGGGTTAAAACCATTTGTTTAGGACTGACGCGTACCAGTGATGCCTATCTTGTGGACATGATCCTCATCTGTGAGAAGGCGCGTCTCCAACAGATGGAACCACTTGATGTCTCTCATATCATGTGGTGTGAGCTGCAGTTTGCTGTGTTCAATCGTAAGGTGCCCATCTATGGACCTTACCTGTTTCTCTTGATCTCAAAGACTTGGGAGAAGCTCTTTCCGGGTTCTGCTCCCAACTGGGTTCGCCATGAGCCTATCAAGCTACGCATCAAGAGCAAGTGGGACAATACCGTGACCCGGGCTGAGGCTGAAGCTGCACGGATGGATGTCGATGAGGATGAGGATGAGTTTGAGGAGGAGGCGGCTGAGGACAATTCTGAGGGGTACGCTCCTCCATCTACTGAGCCAACTTGTTCTAAGAAGCTCAAGGCCAAGATGAAGGTTTTGTTCTGCATGCAGGTCAAGGGATAGTACCAGGCTCATGTGAACGCCAAGATGGCTCGTTGTCGCGACAAGGCTATTATGAGGCAGGTTGGCCTTGAGGTCCAGGATGGCTCTGAGGAGAGGATCACAGATGAGGAATAATGGACCAGACAGCACTGCCTGTGGAGTGAGTCTGAGGAGGATACTGGAGTTCCCTCTTTATCCCGTGCTGCAGAGGAGTCTGAGGAGGAGGAACATGACTGGTGATGCCTTGGAGTTCTACCACCACCTGTGTCGTAGGTGTCCTCTCTGCCTTTTTGGTGTCTCGATGCCAAAGGGGGAGAGAGGGTAGGATTTGCGAGTCTTGTGTCGTGTCTTGTGTCACTTTGCTTTCCTTCCGTTGAACCTTCGTTGCTTTGGTTTGTGGTTGTGTTTGTGTGAGACCAGGAGACTATCATATGGTGTGAGACATATGCCCTCAAGCTTATATTATTGTCTTTTCTTATTGTCTAGTATGTTTAGTAGATTGTGAGCTTATGTTATCTTGTGCCCTTTACTTCATGCTCATTACTTTACCTTGCCTCCATGCTTAGTGTCATTTATATTGTTGCAAGGATTGCCTTGTCTATAAAATATAGGGGGAGTGTTGATCCTAGTATGTGTGCCATGCAGTCCAAAGCATTCTATAGAGTCACACATCTAGGGGGAGCCTGTCTATATTTTATAGATGTTGGGTTTGCTTACATTCATTTTATATCCGTATGTGCAAATCCCGTATTGTCATCAATCCATCAAAAAGGGGGAGATTGAAAGGGCATATTTCTCCCTATGTGGTTTTGGTGATTGATGACTATGCATTTGCGGACTATTCGTGTGCATTGAGCATTTCAGATATCTCATGTCTAGGCACAAGACGATTCGGTGCCCCTCGGAGCCTATCGAAGACGGCGTTTCTCTACATTTCTTTTCGGTGGATTTGAGTCGTAGGAAAGCCGTACTATTCAGAGGGGGTCCGCTTCGGAAAGGTTAGGGTGGAATCAACACGTACACATATGTTCCTTTGCACCACCTTTCCTTCGCTTCATTGGAGCACCGATCGTTTTCCCTTGTCTTTGAGTAGATGAAGGCCTCCAAGTGCTACTGCTCTGTGGCGTGCGGTAGTACTTCTCAAGGGAGCAGTAGTACCGCAGCTGTCCACGGCTGTACCGCTCAGGGTAGCGGTAGTACCGCGTCGTGCGGTAGTACCGCTCCTGGCAAGCGGTAGTGGCCTCTAGCCCAGGGCGGAAGTAATTTTTTACTTCCGCACCCTACGCGGTAGTACCGCTCCCTGTGATCGGTAGTACCGTGCCGGTTTTTCGCATAGACCAAAACTCAGCGGAAGTAGCCACGGATGTAATTATTAATCTATGCCTTCCCAGCCTAGATTGAACCCTGCCTTGTGGTAGTACCACAAGGGCGCGCGGTAGTACCGCTCCAACGGTTCTACCGCTCGTTGCTTTACGCGACAGGGCCTCGTCTGGCCCCTGACGAGCGAGCGGTAGTACCGCACTGCCTAGCGGTAGTACCGCATGACCTTGCGGTAGTACCGTGTGTGTGCGCGCTTGTACCGCATGTCGCGGGCTGATTAAGTGGGTAACGGTTGGATCTTTCCTCCCACTACATAAGGGGGGTCTTCTTCCCCAAGTTGACTACCTCTTCTCTCCCCAAGCTCCATTGTTGTTCAAAGCTCCATTTTCGCCCGATCTCACTCCCTAGCCAATCAAACTTGTTGATTTTCTAGGGATTGGTTGAGAAGGCCCCGATCTACACTTCCACCAAGAGAAATTTGATTCCCCCCACTAATCCCTTGCGGATCTTGTTACTCTTGGGTGTTTGAGCACCCTAGACGGTTGAGGTCACCGCGGAGCCATATTCCATTGTGGTGAAGCTTCGTGGTGTCGCTGGGAGCCCCCAATTAAGTTGTGGAGATTGCCCCAACCTTGTTTGTAAAGGTTCGGTCGCCGCCTCCAAGGGCACCAATAGTGGAATCACGGATCTCGCATTGTGTGAGGGCGTGAGGAGAATACGGTGGCCCCAGTGGCTTCTTGGGGAGCATTGTGCCTCCACACCGCTCCAACGAAGACGTACTTCCTCTCAAAGGGAAGGAACTTCGGTAACACACCCTCATCTCCACCGGCTCCACTCTTGGTTATATCCTACCTTTACTTGTGCAAGCTTATATTGTAGTGTATCCCTTGCTTGCTTATGTGCTTGTTGTTGTTGCATCATATAGGTTGCTCACCTAGTTGCATATCTAGACAGCCTACTTTGATGCAAAGTTTAATTTGGTAAAGAAATGCTAAAAATTGTTAGTTGCCTATTCACCCCCCCTCTAGTCAACTATATTGATCCTTCCACCCGTCTATCGCGTCTTCGCCCCACGTCGGCCTGGTTCGGTAGCGATAGGCGAGGCATGTGTCGCACGCACAGTGCCATCTCGTGTGATGGTGGTTGTCTACACCGTGGGCCTCGCGTTAGGAAGGTTTGCTCGCGCCAACCAGGTCCTGCGTCGTGGCTGCAACTTAGGCTAGTGCGTGGGGCCAGTCTGTGAGGACCGTTGTCGTGTGCATGCCTTTGTCGTTCTTTTCGCTCGCCGGTCCTGCTCGGACGTAGGGGGGCTTGCCTAGCTGGACATGGAGGGACTGGACTTCCCTGACTCTTATCGCCGTGGGCTCTGCCGGCTGACGCGGACGTGGAAAGTCCTTGCCAACTCAGCTTCTCGTCATCGTGGGGCATGTCCGGCTAGCGCGTTTTGGTTGTGGTGCCTGACCGCCTGTGCCGGCCTGGTTCTATCATGCGTGGTTTATTTTGTTCTATTGTTTTGGGTAAGGCCAGCTATATGTACGTCGGCTCCGGGGGCATAGCATGATGGTGGTCCCACATTAAATTAGTCATGTTTTGCACTGTGATGTCGCTGGCTGGGTGTAGGCGGTTTTGTGTCATACATGAGGGATTGTTGCGGGCGGGTGGTGACATTTTCATATTCTCCTTATTTGTGTGCTAGGGTTGACGTTGCTTTGGTTGGCTGCGTCGACTTTTATCGCTGTTGATGGGCCTATACATTTTTCGGCCCACGGGATAGTGGATCAGTGTGCTTCTATTCGTGGTGCGCTACGAGGGGGACACCAGTATAGAATCTCACATTAGGGGAGTTCAATGAGATCAACGACAAAAATTCATACTTGGACATTCCGAAAAATTCTGAAATTATTTGACAACATATCTGTGGGGTGTGTCTACAATTCCGAAAAAATAGCTCAAAACTTGATGTACATTTAGAGATTCAAAAAAGAAAATTTCAAATATGAATATTGGCAGCTTTGGGTGAATAGTATTTTGACAATATTCACATCTGATTTTGTCTTTTCTGTTTCTGTTAGTGTAGGTCAAATGAGAGTTGAAACTTTTGAGGTTGTACATCCAACATTAATGTGTGTCAACAACTTTTTTAAGAATGATTAAACATATTTTGCATTTTAAAAAAATTATCTCATTCATCTCACCTAATGTGAGATCCTATACTAGTCTCCCCCGCGCTACAAGGGTGATGTTGTCCTTTTAGTCCCCTCTCTTTCCCGTATCTATATATTCCTCATTCCGCAACCCTGTCTCAGCGCCTATCTCACCCAGAAAACAAATCGGCCTTCGTCACCTGTTCTTCTATACGGTTGCACGTTGGGTTGTTTGTCGAACGCTATGGTGCTCGTGTCACCTGCTAGCCAACGTTCGGCCTGCGTTCTCCTTTTTCTTGTGCTAGGTCTCTTGTTTTTGTAGCTGTGCTTTCCCTTTTTTGTTTGGCAGGGATGTTGTTGTTTTAGCATCTCTTTTTTAGCTCGTTTGTGTTTGAGTTTAGGAGCGACATGGATTTGAGCTCGCTTGTATTTGCACATCGTGTGTTCCTTGGGATGCTTGATGGGTAGGTTATTTGTTGTGCTCTCTCCATGTCATGAAGGTTTGTAGCTTGCTTTGTTTAAGGAGAGTTTGATGCCCTTTGCAGGCCTAATTACATTGTAACCGAGTGGTGTGTTCCTGTGAGATTTATTGCTGAAACTTGTTGTTGTTTTGTCGGTTTCTGCGTATTTGATGTCTTCTGGTGCCTTTTTGTGCTACCTGTTTTGGAAAAGACTGAGGTGTCTGGATAGCCGTCACTCCGTCGGTGCAGAGATTTTTTTGAAACGCCTTTCGAGTTGGCTTCCCTTGGGTATTTTCATTTCACTCATTGTTGATTCCTTTTGTTCCTTCTAGACATCAGGTTGTTGCTCCACGGGTTCCTCAGCGTCGATTGTTCAGTTGCTAGTGTGTTGGTCCGTGTCGGTGTCAAAACCGGCGGATCTCGGGTAGGGGGTCCCGAACTGTGCGTCTAGGATCGATGGTAACATGAGATGGGGGACACGATGTTTCACGATGTTTACCCAGGTTCGGGCCCTCTCTATGGAGGTAATACCCTACTTCCTGCTTGATTGATCTTGATGAATATGAGTAGTACAAGAGTGGATCTACCACGAGATCGTAATGGCTAAACCCTAGAAGTCTAGCCTGTATGACTATGGTAATGTGTATGTGTCCTTTTCGGACTAACCCCTCCAGTTTATATAGACACCGGGGGGATCTAGGGTTTACATGGAGTCGGTTACATAAGAAGGAATCTTCATAGTTGGTCGCCAAGCTTGCCTTCCACGCCAAGGAGAGTCCAATCCGGACACGGGTGCGGTCTTCGGCCTTCATGTATTCACAGCCCATCAGTCTGGCCCATAGATAGCAGGTCGGACGCCCGAGGACCCCTTAGTCCAGGACTCCCTCAGTAGCCCCTGAACCTGGCTTCAATGACGAGGAGTCCGGCGCGCAGATTTGTCTTCGGCATTGCAAGGCGGGTTCCCTCCTTCCGAACTCCAGAATAGTCTTCGGATGCGATGATTGTATCCGGACCTGTTACACACACCATACACAACCGCAAAGAGAATATAATATTTGCACGAATCTAATCTGTTGACAGCTTCTTTACAACGCGACATCGTGTCTGTCCGGTCATAATTTCGAACCATTTTTCTTCTGCCATCCCATGTTTTGAGACGCGGTTGCTATTGGCATGTCTTGTCGAAGCAGAGATCGTGTCCCCTTATTGTGGGATTCTCATCGATGTGGGCATGGGTAACCCAACCATGCCGTTTATACAGCCCTTGGGAACAGGCGAACCCTAAGGCGAGTGAGGAGGCGTTTAATATTTGCTGCCTTTATAAGGGGATAAGGATTCCCTCTTCCTCTTCTCACGCTCTCTCTCCGTCTCCGCCTTTCCGATCTCAAGCTCCAGCGCCCAAGTTCTCATCTCCTTTCCACTCAAGCAACCATGTCCGGATCCGGTGGTCAGGGCAAGTGGATGGTCTCCTCCGTCAAGGAGGAGGACATTACTGAGCTTCGGGCGGCCGGATATTTGGCGAAGGAGATCGCCCATCGTCTGCCAGCCGAGGGACAAGTCGTGCCGATGCCGGAGCCCACAGAGAGGGTAGTATTCATCCCCCATTTCTTCTGCGGGCTAGGGTTTCCACTCCACCCCTTCGTCCGCGAGCTAATGTATTATTACGGGGTAGATTTCCATGATCTCTCCCCGAATTCCTTCCTCAACATCTCGGCGTTTATCGTCGTGTGCGAGGCCTTCCTCCGCATCCACCCCCACTTCGGGCTGTGGCTCAAAGTTTTCAACGTGAAGCCGAAGGTGGTAGACGGCCAGCACGCGGAGTGCGGAGGAGCCATGGTGAGCAAGCTGCCCAACGTCTCCTGGCTGAAAGGTATTTTTGTGGAGACAGTAAAGGAGTGGCAGAGACAATGGTTCTACATCACAGAACCCCGCGGCACCACCTGGGCCGCGGCTGCCGAATTCCGCTCCGGTGCTCCCATGCGGCTCACCTCTTGGGTCGAGAAGAGTCTGGGCTGGTGTTCGTCTGATGAGCTGAGAGCGTTGCAGACACGCGTTCAGAGCATGATAGCCAAGGACGTCAAGCTCGTCGATGTGATCCAGGTGATGCTAGTTCGCCGGATTCTTCCATGCCAGCGCAGAGGACGGCCTCTGTGGGATTTCAACCCGAAGAAGCATCGGACCCTGGTGAGGCTCTTCGAGACTACCCATGAAGATGCCTGGAAGTTGCTCTTTAAGGGCAACGAGAAACCGCCGGCCACAGATTCAGACCGTGGTCACAATTGTAAACACCCCGCCAGCGAGGTATGTTACTTTTGACGTATCCCCAACTTAAATGTTTCGAGGATGATGTCTGAGATTTTAGTGTTGCTCCCTTAGGACTGGGTGGAGAGGGCGAAGCGGATCCAGTGTTCGGCTCCGCTGCCTGAAGAACCGGTCATCCCGCGCCTGGCGAAGATGCTGGTGCCGGCGCCATATAAGGCGCCGGAGAAGAAGGCCAAGAAGAAGGCCAAGGGGGCCAAGAGTGGCCCCCGTCGCAAGGGCACTTCGGACGCGACGTCCGAAGACGACGAGGCCCATTCCTCTATCCCTGAGGACAATGACGAGGAAGAGGAGGAGGAGGAGGAAAACAACCCTCCACCTGAGGAGAAGAAGAAGAAGAAGAGGGCGGCCTCGGCACATCCGGAGGCGAAAGCGCCCAAAAAGGGGAAGGGCGCCCCAGCGGTCAATACTGCGTGGGACGTTGACAGTAGTCTGGAACGACGCCCCCACACTAAGCCCCAGGCCGCATCGTAAGTGACATGGCATATTTATGCGCACATCCAGCCCTTTCTCTTTATTATTTTAATATGGTTAACTACACTATTGCAGTCCGGCCTGTGACCTTATCCAGCGATCCTCCTCTGGAGGTTCGTTGGCTCCATGGGAGATGGCGAGCATGTCGCCACCGACTGCTTACTCCCCCGGGGCCAGGGACGACACAGAAGTGCTGTCCCAGAGGACCGCTCCGAAGGGAGGAGCCCAGGACGTTGTTCGGGAGGCGCCACAAGGCGAGACCTCCACTGCCGGACACATGGGGGAGCCAATCCCCATGGAGACTAGCGAAGAGGGCCGTATCCAGTTCGGCCCTCAGCCGAATATGATTCCGGAGACCCATATGTCTCCGGAGTTGGGCGAGCAGCCCCCTTTGAAGGAGGGGGGTGCGCCGCCTCCACCGGTGGCTCCTGTCCATCCAGGAGCGCCGGATGACCTGATAGGGGCGCTGCGAAGCGCCTCCGTCGTGGACGAGCACCGTGTCCTTATGGGTGCGATGATCGAGAAGGTTCAGTCAACCAAGATCGGACTGAATGAAGCCTGCAGCAGCCTGTTAACAGGTTTCGAGGTAAGAAAGAGAAAAACCCCGTGTAGTCCGTAGCCCCTGAGACACTGTCCGGTGTTTGGCGCGAAGAACCGGACAGAGGATCAATCCTTAATTATAAGAGGCTGACTGAATATGTATTGATAAGCAGGCGTCCCTGTTGGCCGCGACTTCACATGCTGCCAAGGTCTCCGACTGAAGCGGAGGCTAGAGCGGACCGAGAACGAGCTCGGTGAGGTTAGAATTCGGCTCCAGGAGAAGCAAGGTGAGGAACGACCTGCTATATGTTCGGGAAAGAATAACCGTTGTATATTGACAGCGGTATTGTGATACGTGCAGAGGCCGCGACCGAGGTCGAGGCCCTGAGGAAGGCCCTGGGCGAGGCCGAGGAGAAGGCTGTCCAGCAGCAAGCCGCCCGTAAGAAGCTAAAGGCCTGGGTCAAAGAAGTCCAGCAGGAGCTCTAGGATGCGGTTAACAAATATCAGACCTTGGAGAATGATGCATCGGCTCAAGGGGCCGAGATCACCAAGGCTCTTCAGAGCGTGGAGAGACCGCACGGAATGAGGCCCAGGCCGCCCTCCAGGAGATCCAGGAGGCCAAGAAGACCACGGCGAGTAAGGCTTTCAAGATGCAAAGCAAGTATGCGGAGAAGCAGTACCTTTTACTAACCCGGGTTCGGAGTTCCCCAGGGGCTTTTGCTGATCTACGACACAGTGTATCGGACGCCGTGGAGTTCTATCGAGCCGAAGTAGGGGGTTCCACGGAGAAGCTCTTCTGGTCGCAATATGCGGTGTCAGAGCCTCTCGTGTCCTTCATCGATCAGCTGAAACAGCTGGTGGAGCTGCACAGGGTGGCTGAATTAGCCATGAAGGATTTGACAATCCGGCTATGGCCAGCCGAAGCTATGCCTGGCAGCTACTTCGGACTCGTGAGGCGGATGGTGAACGCCTGTCCTCGGCTGGACGTCATAAAGCGCTCCGCCTTTATTGAAGGTGCCCTTATGGCCTTCGCTCGATGCAAGATGTCGTGGGTGAAGATGAACACTGTTGAAGTTGCCAGCGGGCCGCCAGAGGGCAAGGAGCACCGCACACCCGAGCGATATTTCGCGGATGTCGTAGAGGGGTCTCGACTTGTGGTGGCGCAATGTTCGCAGGACATTGTATTTGAATAAATGTATTCATGTTGCCTTTGCCTTGTATTGTGGGAACAAAGCCGGTTTTTGTAAAATAATTTTATTATGCTTTGAATTGTTTCCTCCTGTGCGGCCGTGTTATTTGTAATCTGAGGGTTGGCCAGTCGTCGGCTTCTGCCCTCGCGTAGGTAGTACGGAGGTGTTCGGGATGGATTCTAAACAATCTTGATCCAATTATATGGTCCTTTGGAGGAGTTGTTTAGCGCAACGAACAAGGTAATCAGACTGTACGGCTTAAACGCCCTCACTTAGCCATAGGAGTTTTATAATTAAGCAAGTGCGCAGCCCCTGGTCCAAGCCAGGGTGCTGTCAGCATCTGATCGGGAAGTGCCGATCCTTCGCATGACGCGGAAAAAATCTCCAACGATTTTGTAACCCTCGAATAGCTGACCGGCTCTCGCCGTATCATGACAGTCAGTTTTCGGCTTTCTCTACTGAGGTGCTCATCCAGTCAAGGCCAGGGCACAATCGCAGTAGTTCTCCCTTTACTACCCTAGCCGATAGAGCAGAACGTAGGGTAGCAAGCACAGGAGCCGGGCAACCCAACTATTGACCAAAGACATGATTCGGAGCCAATGAATATAATGCTAAATTCGGGGTGCCGAACTTATATATAAGAAGTGTTCGGACTTTGCTGCCGTATTGTGGGGCGACAAGTAGCCCTTGGCGAATATGAAACGTACAGAAGAGTATCGATGCAGCAAATAAGCAGATCGAAATAAAACGAAGTAAGAAGCGAAAACCACAGAAACTGGGCCACGAACCATTTTTATTATAACTGGATGATACGTCAAGACGTATCTTGTACAGATGGTGCGAGAAGTATCTGGGCTATTTAACATGCCGGAATCAATAGGGCGCAGCGTGCGGGTCCTGAGAAATAAGTATGAATACCGTCAAGAAGAATGTATGGAGGTACCCTACACATCTGTGATGCTTGCCTCCGTTGTATGCCAATCCTTTGAAAGGACTGGTGACCAGGCCCGCGGGAAAAGGAACCTGAAACAAGAAGAAAATGTGAAAGTATGTGTGTCCGGGGTCGGTCTGGCCGAACTGTAGATCCCGGATTAACTTGTGCCTCCGTCGATGTCCATGGAATTTTGAGTGCATAATTGTGTACGCGTGGTACGAATGCCACTACATCATCGGGACCGGGACGGAGGCCGAATTGCTAATCGAGCTCTTGACGAGCCGCACCGTCCTGTTGCAGTGTAGTCCGGAACCTCTTAATGATGTCCGAGGGATCGACAGCCGTACTATGGTGCTGCTTGAGAAGGCCGCTCTGTACTTCTGCTGCTAGGGCGGCGGTGTGCTCCTCTGTTCGGAGGGAGCGCTCTGTATTGCCATTGACTGTTATGACGCCGCGTGGACCGGGCATCTTGAGCTTGAGATAAGCATAGTGTGGCACTGCGTTGAATCTAGCAAACGCAGTTCGTCCGAGCAGTGCGTGATAGCCGCTGCAGAAGGGGACGATATCGAAGATTAACTCTTCACTTCGGAAGTTGTCCGGGGAACCGAAGACCACCTCCAGCGTTATTGAGCCCGTACAGCGGGCCTCTACGCCTGGTATGACTCCTTTAAAGGTAGTCTTTGTTGGTTTGATTCGTGAGGGGTTAATGCCCATCTTCCGCACTGTGTCCTGATAAAGCAGGTTGAGGTTGCTACCGCCGTCCATCAGGACTCGTGTTAGGTGAAACCCGTCAATAATTGGGTCGAGGACTAGTGCGGCTGAGCCGCAATGGCGGATACTAGTTGGGTGATCTCGACGATCGAAGGTGATCGGGAATGATGACCACGGATTGAATTTGGGGGCGACTGGCTCTACCGCGTAGACGTCCCTAAGCGCTCGCTTGCGCTCCTTTTTGGGGATGTGTGTAGCGTATATCATGTTCACCGTTTTGACTTGGGGAAGGGGGGGGGGATTTCTTATGCCCCCCGGTGTTCGGCTGTCGGGGCTCCTCGTCCTCGTCCTCACTTTGTGATCCCTTTTCCTTGTTCTCGGCATTTAACTTGCCAGCCTGTTTGAAGACCCAACAATCTCTGTTGGTGTGATTGGCTTGTTTGTCTGGGGTGCCGTGTATCTGGCACGGACGGTCGAGTATGCGGTCCAGGCTGGAACGTCCCTCATTGTTCCTCCTGTAGGGCTTCTTCCGCTGGCCGGACTTGGAGCCACTAAATCCGGCGTTGACTGTGGTGTCATCGGTGTGTGTCGCCATTGCTTTGGCGTTTGCGTCTATTGCGCCGGAGCTTGCCGGTGCTGTTCTTGGCCTTAGTGGGGCCTGCCTCGCTGGCTGTGTTTTGGCAAAAGCGGGTCATGAGTGCCGTAAGGGCTGCCATAGACTTCGGCTTTTCTTGGCCGAGTTGGCGTGCTAGCCATTCGTCACGGATGCTGTGTTTGAAGGCTGCTAGGGCCTCGGCATACGGACAGTCAACGATCTGGTTCTTTTTGCTTAGGAACCTAGTCCAGAATTTTCTGGCTGATTCTCCAGGTTGTTGAACTATGTGGCTTAGGTCATCGGCATCTGGTGGCCGGACATAAGTTCCTTGGAAGTTATCAAGGAAAGCCTCTTCCAAGTCCTCCCATCTGCCGATGGAATTCTCAGGCAGGCTATTTAACCAGTGTCGAGCTGGTCCTTTGAGCTTTAATGGGAGGTATTTGATGGCGTGGAGGTCATCTCCTCGGGCCATGTGGATGTGGAGAATAAAATCTTCGATCCACACTGCGGGATCGGTTGTGCCGTCGTATGATTCGATATTGACGGGCTTGAACCCCTCGGGGAATTCGTGATCCAGTACTTCATCTATGAAGCAGAGAGGGTGTGCGGCGCCTCTATATCGGGCCGCATCATGGCGTAGCTCTGATGGAGTCCGTCTGCGGCATTCGGCCCGGGCGTGGTTAGGTTTGTCGCGTCCGAATAGGTAGCCATCGTCGTGCCTCGAGGCACGTCCTCGCAATCCGTAGATCGATCTTGTATCTCCTGCTCTACTATCCAGGGTCTACCGGAGGTCGTACGTATGGCCCCGAACTCTTTCGTCTCTATTTTTACAGGGTGGTGGGGCAAGCTGCTGTTCGGCCTGAGTTGCCGCTTTATCCCAACCGCGGGGTGGCTGGTCGGCTGCCCTGTCTCGACCACGTGGTGGTCGTTCCGCATTACGCGAGGGAGATGTGTCCTCCGGCGCCTCCTCGTCGAATTGAGGTAGCCGTCTGTGTTTCGGGTAGCTCTTGGCTAGGCGCTTGAGGCCGTATTCTTCGGCTGTCAGGACATCAGTCCATCTGTCGACGAGCAGATCTTGCTCAGCTTGAAGCTGCTGCTGTTTCTTTTTTAGGCTCTTTGCAGTGGCTATGAGCTGAAGCTTAAAGCGCTCCTGCTCCAGAGGATCCTCAGGCACGATGAAGTCTTCGTTGCCGAGGCTTGTCTCCTCCTCGAAGGGTGGACAGTAACTATCATCCTCCGAGTCATATTCTGGGGCCTGTTCATCAGGGTTATCTTGCCCATTGTCGTGTTCTTCCTGTTTGGATGCAGCTCCAACATGGTCTTCATTATTTTCGGCATCGCCCGGAGTACTATTTTCTCCGGTGCCAGTGTTGCCGTCCTTTGAGCGACGAGGCTTAGAGTGGCGTTTGGGCCGCCGGCGCTTGGACTGCGTCTCAGAGGGTTTATTCGCATCTGGCTCTTCTTTGTCGTCACCAGATCCTTTAGGTGTATCAACCATGTACACGTCGTATGAAGAGGTGGCCGTCCAACAACCAGTGAATGGCGGGTCTTGGCCCTGCTCCTTGCCGGCATCGTCGTCCATACCGTCGATGTCTTCGAAGCCACAGTCAAGCACGTCGGTTAAGTCATCGACAGTGGCTATGAAGTGGGTGGCAGGTGGGAAGCAAAATTCCTCGTCATCCGCCTCTAGCTCAAATCGAACATAGTTCGGCTGTGAGTCCTCCTCCAAGGACAAGTTCTTTAAAGAGTTTAGTACGTCACCAAAAGGTGAGTGCTGGAAGATGTCTGCGACGCTGAATTCGAAAATCGATAACCGATCCAGCTCGGTGTCCGCAGACGTACCTGGTCCGGAACTTATAGCCGGAGACGAGTCCGGAGTTCCATTGACGCAAACATTGCAGGATGTCGAGTCCGTGTGCGGCTCCGACGCCGCGGACTTTGTGGCCTCGGAGGGCACGATCTGCTTCGGTTCTGAGGCCGTTGCAGCGACAGGATCCATCTCCTGGATGTAATCCAATAACAGATATAAGTCATGTTCATCAGGACGAGGGGGAGCGATTGCTGTGGTTTCAAACCCATTGAAGATCAGGTCTCCACGGGTATCCGCGACGTAGTTCAAGCTTCCAAATCTGACCTGGTGGCCAGGGGCGTAGCTATCGATCTGCTCCAGACGGCCAAGCGAGTTGGCCCGTAGTACGAAGTCGCCGAACACAAAAATCTGTCCGGGGAGGAAGGTTCTTCCTTGGACAGCGTCATTATCGACGGTTGAAGGGGCCATCAAACCTTTTGCCGACGGTACAGTGGAACTCTCAATGAAAGCACCAATGTCGGTGTCAAAACCAGCGGATCTCGGGTAGGGGGTCCCGAACTGTGTGTCTAGGATCGATGGTAACAGGAGACGGGGGACACGAGGTTTACCCAGGTTCGGGCCCTCTCTATGGAGGTAATACCCTACTTCCTGCTTGATTGATCTTGATGAATATGAGTATTACAAGAGTGGATCTACCACGAGATCGTAATGGCTAAACCCTAGAAGTCTAGCCTGTATGACTATGGTAATGTGTATGTGTCCTTTCCGGACTAACCCCTCTGGTTTATATAGACAACGGGGGGATCTAGGGTTTACATGGAGTCGGTTACATAAGAAGGAATCTTCATAGTTGGTCGCCAAGCTTGCCTTCCACGCCAAGGAGAGTCCAATCCGGACACGGGTGCGGTCTTCGGCCTTCATGTCTTCACAGCCCATCAATCCGGCCCATAGATAGCAGGCCGGACGCCCGAGGACCCCTTAGTCCAGGACTCCCTCAGTCCGGGAATGCCTGTTACCTTTCATGTGACGTGTTGGTAGTTCAGCGAAGTATGTTGCTTTCCGTGTCCCCACGGTCTGGCCAGTTGTAGTGTTCATTTTGTGTGTGTTCTCTAATGATTTGGCAACAAGATGTTGTTTTCCGGATCCCCGCGGTCTGACTAGCTGTAGTTGATGGAGATGGCTACCGAGATGATTTCCCCCTCTAAATGAGTTCCAAAAAAGACCTTCAGATTGGATCACGAAAAAAAACAAAGTTGTGCGACAACTAACAAAATAGGGTGTAAATTAAATTCATGAGGGGTTTTAAAGGAATATAAAGGCATGGGAACCAAGAGGCGATGGAACGGAGCCCCAGGAAAGCCACACGGCAGGGGCACGCCCCCGGCATGTTGGGAGGCCATGTGGGGTCCGCGGCCAGCCCCTAGCCTATGTCGGTGACCTTCGGAACCTTCTGGACTAGAAACTTTCACAGATTTTTTATGGATTTTTTTGGTCTGATAAAATTTATTTTCCGGCAAAGTCCAAAAACAACAGATAACATCAACTGGCACTGGGCAAGGAGTTAATAGGTTAATCCACAAAAATAATATAAACTGGTGCCGAAACTATGCCAAAGTGATATAAATATAACATGAAATAATAAAAAACTATAAATATGTCTGAGATGTATCAAGTCTGCGAAGGGTCTACCTTTTATTTTTATGTTGAGCCAACCCCTTGAGCCATCATAATCTCTTAAAGTAAAGACAATAAAGATCCATGAACATATAAACTGTTGATGTGCATAATTATGTTGATTCATTATTGTTGACATTATCTCTTTGATAAATAAGTTGAGAAGCTAAGCACATACTAAACTTCGCATCTTCCTTGTGTCCACTTTTTTATCATGTACTACGGGCCCCGCACATCCTAATTTTATTAAGGCAAACATGATACAATATTTACATGCCCTAGGGAAAACAAGAGAAAACTATGTCCAAAGGTAAGGAAAACAACACTCGCCTCAAGGAGGCAAGAATGACACCCACCTAATTAGCTCATCTCTAGATCTAGGCTTGATCCTATGAGCCAGTAGAGAGATATCGTGAACAAAAGCTCCTCTCCATCTATTGAAACTAGGCCTTTCATTCCTAAAAACTTTGGCATTCCTCGTAATCCAAATATTCCAGCAAGCAGTGAAAACCACTTCAGTAAAAAAAGGCTTGGTAAAACTTCTCCTTGCATCCAGAACCACATCCCTCATATCCACACCCGGGGACCAATCAATCTGCAGGTAGCACCAAACCTTGTAACTTAAATTATAGGAGAAGAACAAATTGTCCCTATCCTTCCTAGTGTGGGTGGGACAAAGCACACATGAAGTTGAATCAGAGACATTCTAGTGCCCTCTTTCCACCATGTCTTGTGTATTTAACCTATCCATCACCAACATCCATGCAAAAACCATGATTTTTCATAGTATAACCAGGAGCCCAAATCCAATTCAAAATGGGGTTAGAGACAATGGGCTTGTGGAAATAAGTGTAATATCTCTTTGCTGTGTAAATCTTGCCACCATCCCTCCACGGCCAAGAGTCCTCCATAGCCTCATTTAGCTCTAAATTATCCATGCGATGTTTGTCTGTTTGTATCTCCTGATAGGCCGGATTAGATAGAGGTAAGTGGAACATGGAATCTAAATTTTGGCAATCCAAAAAATCTCCAACTGAAGCCAGTGGGTCAATGGCATATGAGAACAACCTGAGGAATCTCTGTTGCAATGGGGTAATTGAGTTTCCAACCTGCCTGCAGTCAGACCAAAAAAGAACAGAGTCACCTTTATTAACCTGAACAAAGGTGGCGACTCTAAACTTGTCCATGAGCTTGCAGATGTCGCTCCACCAAAAAGATCCACAAATAGAAGTTGCACGAGAAACCCCATTGTGATAATAAGTATTCCAGTTCAGTTGTACCCGTGGTACATCCATCTTGTTGTAAAGCTTGTTTGCATGCTTCATCAATAGGGCCTCATTTTGCACACCCAGATTTAGGATACCCAAGCCTCCATTATTTTCAGGGCTACATACCAGCTCCCAGACAACAAGGGAAGGAGCAGGATCCTGTCTATTTTTCGTTGTGCCTAGTTGAATTATATTTGTCCTAAAAATTTGCTCATGTGTGCTAGCCAATTGTTTAAAGACTAAGAGATAATTGAGCATGTGATATTTGTTGACCAACAACTTTGACAAAGACCCTTATGGAAAAATAAGATTAATGCAATTGTTTAATACCTGAGAATAATGTCTGCTACACTCAAGAAACTTTTAATTGTTATTAAATTATTGCATTGAAAGGGTGTCACGATCTCCTCATAGGAATTTCTGTAAGAAGGGATTGATGTTTATAATGTTTAGTCACGAAAGTAAATAGTAATGATGCCATGTATGTATTCTTTATTATTGACTTATCACTTTATAAACCTGTTGTCAACTTTACCAAGCTCGACATTCGCTTGGGGACAAGCGAGGTATAAGCTTGGGGGCCTGATACATCCATTTTGTATCATTATTTATTATTATAAATTTCTCTTTATTATTGATATTTTGCACATTATAGATCAATCCTAATGCATTTTCCCTTCAATTTCCATGATTTACTGGAGGAGGGGGATTATCGGAAATTTGCAAAAAATGAGCAAAATTAGGACAAATGGAGGAAAGTATTTTCCAAAGACCCAAAATTCCAAGAAAACAAATATGGCAGTTATTTTTATGTCTAAAGAAAGACAGGGGTGCTTGAGCCTGCCTAGGGAGGGCCTATGGGGCGCATGCGGCCTGCACACTCGGTCATCCCCGATTGTGTGGTATGCGTGTGTGGTGCCCATAGGAGGCCCCCACCAGATATGGTTCCTGTTGATCCTATATTACCGTAAAACCATGTCCTGGATTTTACAGGAATTTTTCGCCGCCATCAACGAGGCGGACATACTATGATCTCAATCAACACACCTGCTGATAAAATGAATGTACTCTCCAACCTATTAGGCTGCAAGATTGGTACACTGCCCCACACCTACCTTGTACTGCCACTGTGTCTCACAAAGCCTAGAGTGGAAGACTTCATACCAATGTTGAACAGAATTGAGAATAGATTGCTGAGTTGCTCTACAATGCTATCATCTGGAGATAAATTGACCCTTATTAAGTCCATTTTCACCAGTATGCCTACTTTCTTCATGTGCACTCTGATGATACCCAAAATAGTCATCAAACAAATCAATTCTTACCTTATGAACTGTTTTTGGAGAAAGTATGGCACAATGGACAGGGGTACTGTGCTTATTTCTTGGGACAAAGTCAGCAGACCAAAGGACCATGGAGGTCTAGGGGTATTAGATCTCCACATACATAACAAGGCTCTTCTCCTCAAGTTTCTGCACAAGTTCTTCAATAAGACTGACACACCTTGGGTGAATATCATTTGGGAGAAACATTATCAGAACAGATTACCTGGAGAGCAAAAGGTGGGATCTTTCTGGTGGAGAGATGTGCTAAAGCTTCTCCTTATGTTCAAGCAGCATGCCATATGTAAAGCAAGCATAGGGGATGCAGTTTATGCCCCCGCCAGCTATGGTTCATGTTGATCCTATATTACCCTAAAACCATGTCCTGGATTTTACAGGAATTTTTCGCCGCCATCAACGAGGCGGACGGAGACGGAGCACTTTTTTTCTCCCGGAGGGCTGTTTCTCTAGTAACTTCCCTATGGAAGGGGGAATTCAAAGCATTTTGACATCACCAACGCTTTGTTCATCGTGGGGATCAACATCATCATTAGCGCCAGCTTCACTGTTATCCATCTCCAACCCTAGTTTTCAATCTATGAACTATTACCTCATAGCGTTTACTGAGATAACTTCCTGGTGTTGATAACTATCTGTAGTAGATGCTTAGAAGTTTTATTTGTGAAGATTTATATGTTTAGATTGCTAATTATAATTCATATTCATTGATCATGGTCCATACGATGTCATGTGAGTAGCCCATTATGTTCCTGAGGACATGGGATAAACCTTGTTGCTATTTGTGAAGTGGAATATCATTCAATGTTCTAATATTATGTTGTGGAGTAATTCTCTAGTGGTGATATGCGAACGTCGACTGTGTATTACTTCACCGTTAAGGGCCTAGAGGAGAGCGTTGTGTAATTACTTTATCTATAATGGGTGGTTGGAGAAACAAAAATCACCTAACCCTAAGTTTACGAACTATTGCATGAGGGGTTGTTGGAACAATTGTTATCTTAATTATTCCCTTGTATTTACGGATGCTTTCATAGAGGGTATAACCATAAGTATGTTTTTTCAAGTAAGAACAACACATCATTATAGGTTCCACGACATAACAAATTGTCGAAGCAATGAATGTTAACTCTAGATTCGAATCTAGAGTCCACAGTATGCTGATGTGGGCTCTCCATTGGGGTAGGTCTGCAACCCTCAATCTGGTGGGTACCTCGACGTCGGCGTTGGCGATGCATGTGGGTGTCGCTCTCCTCTTGAGCCACTGCCCGACTCTCTCTCTCTCTCTCTTTCTCTCCTGACACTCAGGGTGAAACTTTCGTCCGCTTCGGCTCGCAAGGCGGTGGCGGCGCTTCGCTCCGTGTCCCTCTTGGGGGAGTCATCAATGAGTGTGGGGATCCCTCGAGAGTGACGGCGTGTCTTCTATGCTTTATCTCGACCGCATGCGTGAGGCGTTTAGTGGTGCACAATTGCACGTTTTTAGCATGTTTTTGCTTGTTTTGTAGTGTGTTTTTTTTACCAGCTCTCAAGGATTCCGTCAATATCTTATACTATCTCCGTCTCAAAATATAAGATGTTTTTGTATGCTAGACGGAGGTAGTATCATTTTGCCATATGGCTTTATTAGTATAAAGTGAGGCGTATGCCTGTTTCGACAAACTCCAAGGTACGCCTAATGGTCATTCACAGTTACAGAGAAACTCCAAGGTACGATACGAAGTTACAAGGTAAACAAGAACCATGTGTGAGAACCAGTATTATCTCTGCAGTTTATGTAAATCTGTAACTATGGCCGCGGACACTGCAAAACGGGTTTCTTTGGATCAAAAGAAGTTGAATAAGGAGGCAAGTTTTGCTGCAACCAAGGTCCTATATTCTTTTTTTTTTTGCGGATAAAGGTCCTATATTCGCTCTTCTAATTTTCTATCAGCTCTGAAGCCTGGATCATTTGTACAGTGGCACTGGGCTTGAGACTTATTGCTGCTTCCGAGCTCGCCTCCTACTCTTCAGAAAGCTGAGGTTGAAGCGGGTGAAAAAAATTATAAGTCAAGATCAGATGTGACATAGAATGGCACCAAGAGCTATCGTTGCTATTTTTCGCTACGATGATTCTTTTTCCTGAAATAATTAATGTGGGTGTAGAAAAGCTACCTTTGCTTATGTAGATGAGAGAGGGCCTTCAAGCAAAGTCATGTGTGATGCAATACACAGGCTACCCTTTGAACCTGGAGGGTTGCACTTGCACCATGTGAAGGGGGCATGGAAGTTTCTTTACACTGATGATCCAATGGCACCTGCAACCGCGACTGTGCCTCCGAAACTGGAAATTTGCGATCCTGATGGATCAAAATGTAAGCTTTTGAATGCAAGATGAACAACACCCAATAACTCGAGTGGCAAACAAACAACAATACACAAGATTCTCATGGTCAGTTCTCAACTATGATCTTATCTTCTGCAAGGAAAAGAAAATACCAACATACCTATTTTGCACACGAACGAATGACCGACTTACAACCGCGGTTTGGATTGGGTGAACTTGAATTTCACTCTATGCCAGCCAGATTCTCCAGAGACAAGAGCGCGAACGCAATACATAACAAGCACAATGCTAACTAGCAGTTGCAGAAACATTGTGCTAGCTAGATAATTGCTAATCATTTCAGTGAAGTGATGAGAAAAAAGAAATAACTGGTCAGTTGCACAACAATTTTAACTCCTGCAGATACATGCCAGGATAAATTTTGCCCGACGGGTGGTTAGTAGATATTACAAGAAGAGAAGGATGTAAACCATGTGTATACAGTGCCAAGGTATACTTCCTGAATGAGAAACTAGCAAGAACCATTCATCCGGCACAAAATATGGTCTTACCACAGGTGCCTGTACAAAGGAAGAAAGAAACAGATGACAAAGCATAAGTTGTCCATTATCAGGAAGGCGCAAGAGAGAACTTGAGTATTGAGTTTAGTTTCTGCTCGATTTATCAGAAACAATTAAAACTGGCTGTACCTCTTTGCATGAAGGAGGTTCAGGAGCACCAGCTTTGTTGAGGAGTCTGACCCAGGTGAGGGTGGTGTCGACGTAGCTGACGAGAGGGAAAAGCTGGAGGTAGAAGGTGATCTCACCCTGCACCTCGCGGAGCTCGTCGGCGTGCCGCGCCCCCATGAAGCACCGGTAGAGGTATCCACGGCCCTGGCAGGACCTGACGAGCAGCAGCGCGCGCCGGAGTGTCTCCTCGAGCTGCTCCATCGGGTTCCTCGTCTCCGGCTGCTGCATGAGCTGCGCGGCGTGGAGCTGGTGCAGCAGGTCCCCGATCATCTTGGCGCGGCGCGCGAGCTGCAGGCAGGTGGCTCTGTTCCTCCGGACCGTCTGCGCCGCATCGGCGATCATCTTGATGAGCCCGTAGGCGTCCACTCCTGCAAACTGCGCAACCATGGCAGCCTGACCAACTAGAGCCATTGCTTATCTTGGGTTGGTTCAGGATCGATCTTGGAGCAGATCCAGTGTTCCAATCCAAGAGAAGGAGGAGTAGGATGTGTTCACTCTGGGTCAGGGAGAGCAAGATCCAACTAGCTGCTCATAAAAAGACCGCCCGCGAGATATGGTGTACAAGTGACGACGACGACTTTGACTAGCGTGGGCAATATACACCATATGCTCCTATCGTTCAATTATTGGATTTTTCAATCACACCTCCATTATTGACATTTGGACAGAGATAGCTTAAGGTGAGTCCAAAGTTGGGCAGGTTCCCGGAAAATTCAGGCTTCTAGTTTGAATGATTCGTCAGCACTGAAAAAAATAGCGCGCTATAGCGTCGCTAATAGCACGCTATAGCGTATTAAGAATTGCCTCGCTAAATATATCGGTGTACAATGTCTCGCTAATAGCACGCTATAGCGTGATATAGCACGCTAATAGCATATTTTGAGGTCGGCGCTATTTTGTTGTAGCGCGCTATTTTTTTCATTGTTCGTCAGAAATGAGACTGAGCAAAGGCTACGGCAGCCGGTCCGACGTGACAGGACCAATTGTTCAAGGTTTGAATCTTTCTCTTGATCACTAGACTAAACAAACCATATATGTCCATGCACTATATGAGCAGCATTTAGAGATTGAAGTGCTACTTAACGAACTTACTAAGAACCTTCCCATCTCCTGTGACCTCCATATTCATACCTGCTGGGGCCAGAGGCCATGATGGAAACCTCCCCACAAGAGTCTTTCGCTACATTTTATAGATAAAGCAATCATCACGTCTATACAACAAGTTTAAGTACAGGCAATATAAATATAGGTCTGCTGGGGATATAGCTCAAATATGCCCAAATAAAAATAAAAATAAAATAATGGCCGGCAGATCAACGGCTAGGGGCCGAAGTAAGGTGGCGTCCTGCTTAACCGATCTCTGTCCAGCTCAATTGGACTAATTAAAGAATGTACATTTCTTTTGGTCACTGCAGTACATGGGTTTTCTGTCTTTATAAAGCCGGAGTAATGTAATTAATCCGTAAAAATTTGAAGCCAAACTTATAGATTTCAAAGTTATATCTGCACTATATAAAGAACAGATGAAGGGTACCAATGCACCCCTAAGTGTTCTAACGATAAAAAGAAACAACAACTGTTCACTGACAACTTCCATTTCTGTTAACATAGCTAAGTTTATCTTCACACATCATAAAGTGCATAGGCAAATCAACTAAGAAGAACTGACGTTTTGGATGCGCAGAAAAATATATTATAGAGCTATTTCCAAAGGAACTAAATGTTTTTAGTGTTAACATGTATAGTTCTAGGACCTAGGCTGACGCATATTGTTTTCTACGTGGTCAGTCATCCAAATAGCGTCAAATTTGTATCTGCCCACAAGTGTTGCCAATATTTTTGGTTATTGGTTGGACGGTATTTCAAATAGGTTCAAAACGCTAATAAGGGTGGGAGTATATGCCTTACTATGGTCGCTTTGGCTATGTAGAAACGATTTGGTTTTTAATGACAAAAATGCTTCTCCTCTGCAGGTTATTTTCCGTTGTACGCACTAGCTTCGTATGTGGTCTATGCTACAACATGTAGAGTACCAACCGCTATTCAAGGCGGTGTGTACGCGATTGGAGCAGGTGGCTATGGAGATTTTTACCCAACATGGGTGGCAGCATAATCTCCGCATCGGTCCACCAACCGTTTCGACATAGGCATAGTGTCGGTCTATAGGACTCTACTGTTGCCGAATTTCATTTTTTTTTCTTGTCAAGTTTTTTATGTTTGGCTGTGTGCATCCTAGTTATGCAGAGGCCGGGTGATACTCTAAATGCTTTGTATCGCTTGATGCTACATTTTGAGATAATAAAGCGCCCTTTATCGAAAAAAATATCTTGTTAGCACCGACGTCTCTTTGTAATCCTTCCTTGCCTCTCATCAGCCTGACGCGGCAAGAAGTTTTTACCCAATCTTACATGGTATCCGAGGCAACAGGTCTTGAGTTCAAGACCCTGCCAACGCAGTATTAAAATAAAAGATCCTGCGGCCTACATCGATCCCACGTCTAAGGACTAAATAAGGCTAGACGTTAGGGAGAGTGTTGAAATATATTGCTCGCCTTTCTCCATCAGTTCGGACTTTTGGATGAGTTGGCCGGAAAATGAATTCGATATGGTATCAGAGCCCTCTCGTCCAATACGTCTAGCTATCGAAACCCAACCAGAAACCCACTTCGATCGAGAATACCATCGCCAGAACCCAGAAACAGAAACCCATCTCCAGAACTCAGAAACCGAAACCCATTGCCAAAACCATCAGATCAGGAACCATATCCAAGGACCAAAACCCATGGCGTCTTCTTCAACCTCTGTTGTAGCACTAACCACACAAGTCATGGAAAAACCCACTCACCAGAATTATATTCTTTGGCGTGCCCAGATTCTTCCCCAAGTTCGTAGCACTGGATTATATGGCCTCCTTGATGGGTCTGATCCAGAGCCGGCAAAGCAAGTCATTGTGAAGCACAAGGAGGGGAAGGACTCCACCATCACCAACCCCGAGCATGCGATCTGGGTCAGGCAAGACCAGCTCGTGCTCGGTTATCTCCTCAACAACTTGACGAAGGAGGTCCTGATCCAGGTAGTATCGATTCCCATTGCTGCTGCTCTCTAGAAATATCTTGCAACCATGTTCTCCTCCACCTCCGGATCAAAGATCAACAATCTTCGCGTCGCCCTCACCAACGCCCAGAAGGTAAACCAGACCGTGGATAGCTACTTCGCGCACAAGAGGTCCTTGGAGTATGAACTTCTAGCCATTGGGAGTCCTCTTGATGGTTACAAGCCCATCAAATGAGGCAGTGGTAGGATTGTTGAAAGATTTGAGCTCAGAATTTGCCCTCAAGGATCTAGGAGATTTTCACTTCTTCCTTGGCATTGAAGTAAAGAAAACTGGGGAGGGTCTTCATCTCTCTCAAGAGAAATATGCAATTGATCTTTTAACCAGAGTTGGCATGCAGAGCTGTAAACCATCACCAACACCATTATCTAGTACAGAAAAGTTATCTCTTGCAACAGGTGATCATTTGAGTCAAGAGGACGGTACCAGATACATGAGTATAGTAGGAGCACTTCAGTACTTGACTCTCACTCAACTTGATATTTCATTTGATGTGAATAAAGTTTGTCAGATACTTCATGCACCAACTACAACACATTGGACAGATGCGAGGCGTATATTATGATATATTAAAAGTGCTCCTCACATTGGTTTGACTTTCAGTAAGTCATCATCCACTCTTATTAGTGCTTTCTCTTACTCTAATTGGGCAGGTTTTTTAGATGACAAAAGGTCAACTGGAGGGTTTGCAATATTTATGGACCAAATCTAACTTCATGGTATGCAAAGAAACAAAGATACAGTTTCAAGATCCAGTAGAGAGGCAGAATATAAAGCTTTGGAAAATGCTATAGCGGAGATTATCTGGGTTCAGTCCATGCTCAGATAACTTGGAGTGTGAAATACACAAGCCCCATGTTTATGGTGTGACAATCTTGGTGCCACATATCTTTCTGCCAATCTGGTTTTTCATGCGAGAACAAAACACATTGAAATAGATTTTCAATTCATCAAAGAAAGAATAAACAACTTGAAATAAGGTTTGTACATTCGAGGGATCAGATTGCAGACGGTTTCACCAAGGCATTACCTACAAGAAGCTTTGAAGCGTTTAAGCGTAATCTCAACTTGTCAACGTTGTGATTAAGGGAGGGTGTTAACATGTATAGTTCTAGGACTCTAGGCTGCCGCATATCGTTTTCCTAGGATATCTTGTTAGCACTGACATCTCTTTGTAATCCTTCCTTGTCTCTCAAGTTTCCTGTAACAATCCTTCTCAGTGTTGAATTCCTTGTATGTGTTGTCTATGGGCGGTGTGCCCCAATATATAACATGAATCCGTCGGCCTGAAACAGCAAGGCATTTTACCCAATCTTACATGTAGTGCATCAGAAGGAAAACAATTTGGTGTGCATCAACATGTAACAGTTCCCGATGACATGAATCAGGATAGGTCTTAGCAAGTACATCAAAGGATTATTATTTAACAATATTTATAATTCTTCTTCAAGACATAAAGAAAGAACTAGAGTTCTATATGGCCCCAGTTTAACAATACATCATAATGGTTTATTTCTCTCGAACATGCCTCAAAATGGGTGTTGTCTGCTTTCTATGTATACAGGAAGAGTTCAAGGGAGTTTGTAGTAGGCTGCATACATCCAAAACCGACTGCACCTGGAGGGTGACAGTCCGGGTGATCAACGACAAGGTCACACTTGATCAAGGTTGACTCCCCTTCACCGTTGTTCAAAAGATCAGGATCGGCAACCTCGTCACACTCAAGCTTCTGACTCCTGACACCCTAAAAGTGATCGACTTCAACGACGCGGCGTCGAGGTGGTGACAAAGTGCAAGAAGAACGACGAGCCTTCACCATGAATGTGTAGAAAGTTCTCTCTTGCCTAAATTGCTTCTGTTTAGCGTTGAACGATTTGGTTAAGACTTGTGTTTAATTATGTCCTGCTTGGTATGCTATCTATGCTAAAGACTGGTTATTTAAGATTGGTACTCCGTTAAAACTAGTTGTTTAAGATTGGTACTCTGTTAAAACTGGTTATTTAAGATTGGTATGCTATTTATGTCCGACTTGCAAGTGTGCTGGTAAGCTCGCCACCTCCACAAGGAGGTTACCAGACAACATGTGTTGCATCTAACCAAACAGCGTGACTTGCATTTCTGCCTAAACAAGCCCGCAACCAAACAGCATGATTTGCGTTTCTTCGCAGCCAGGCTGGGGAGTATGCAGGCAACCAAACGATGTGTAGATGATGGTTTTTGGCCTGCATTTGCTCAACCGGACCCACTTGGGACAAATATGGAAACTGGCAAAAAATGATGCAGGCAACCAAATTAAACACGCCCCAAGTAAGGACACTAAGATTAAAAAATTAGATGCTAATACTAGATATTTTCAAGCTAAGGCTAGTGGGAGAAGGAAAAAAGAATAAGATTGTAACTTTAGTGCGGGATGAGGGTGTGATAGAAGCTGATAAAGAGTTGATGCAGTACATTACTAATTTTTACAAAGATCTCTTTGGAAAACCTGAAGTGTATAAATTAATATAGATATTGATGCTGCTGAAAAACTTTGTGCTCTAGAAGCTGACAGGCTAACAAAAGAATTTACCATGGAGGAAATACATAAAGTGGTCTTTACTATGAAACAGAATAAAAGCCCTGGCCCTGATGGATTCCCTATTGAATTCTATCATATAATTTGGTAATTGATTAAATGGGATCTAAAAGCCATGCTTAATGAATTCCATAATGACAATTCAACATTGCCATGCTCAATTATGGGGTTATTACTTTGGTACCTAAAACTAGGGATGCTACACAAATTTAGAAGTACAGACCAAATTGTCTTCTAAATGTTAGTTTCAAAATTTTCACAAAAGTTCTGATGAATAGGCTAAGTGAGGTGGTGGGATCCATTATATCTATGGTGCAAACTGCTTTATTAAAGGCAGATACATAACTGAGGTGATGATCTTACATGAAGCACTCAACACTATCCATGGAAAAAACAAAATGCTATGCTTTTCAAAATGGATTTTGAAAAAGTATATGACAAAATTAAATGGCTGTTTGTACACAAAATGCTTTTCCTTAAAGGTTTTCCTGACAAATGGAATGACTGGATTATGTAAAACTACAATGAGAGGGGGGCAAGTAGCTATTAAAGTTAATGATGAGATTGGACCTTATTTCCCGACCCATAAGGAGTTAAGGCAAGGAGATGCTTTATCTCCCCTCCTTTTTGACCTTGTTGTTGATGCCTTAGCTATAATTATGGACAAAGCTAGGAAACATGGCTATGTCAAGGGGGTTTAAGAGGAATATCGTGAAGCGGAATTAATATGCTGTGATATGCTGATGATACTATCTTCCTCCTCCCTAATGATTTAGATGGTGCAAAAAATATAAAATTATTTTGTGTCCTTTTGAACAAATGTCAGGATTTAAAATTCATTTCCTTAAGAGTGAAATTTTATTATTTGGAGTAGCTGCTGTTAAGAGGATACTTATAAGATCTTTACTTGTCAGCAGGGTAAACTTCCCATGAAATACTTGGGGATGCCTTTGAATGAAACTAGAATTAGGAATGCTGATTGGAAACCCTATGAAACTAAGATGAGTAAAATCCACAAAACAACCACATTTGTGTCACGATTAGCGGAAAACCACCATTTTACGATTCATGGCATTTCACATGGAACCGAATTTTCGACAGTGGCAAAAAATATTGAGCATGTTTTGACGCGGATGATCATTCGAGAGCGGACAGCTGTGACGGCACGCCGTTAACAGCTGGCCGGAAGCGCGCGAGTCGGGCAGGTCAGAAGCACCTCGTGGGGCTCACTCACTTGGTAGTAGGGCGCTACTAGGTCGTTCGCTCAATAGCATGGCTCTACTAGTCGTGGTGGCCGTTTGCTAGATAAGGTGCCACCCGTTTGGTTTTCCCATATGTCTAGGAAACTCTTGGTGTCGTCCTCCCACCGCATTCATGAGCAGTCATGTCGCACATAAAACCACCTTGCCTCTTGCCTCTCTCCTCTCGCCTCTCTCATCTCACCTCGCGTCGCCACCTCCACCGCCATTGATGGTGAAGTCTAACCTCGGTTGGGAGAGGGTTGTTCACGACTGCGCTGACAACGATCCAACAAAGCTTCCAATCGGCCGCGAGATCGCCAGTGGTTCAATTGTGTCTCCACGCTCGTGAACCACGCTAGAGGCCTCCTGCCACCATTCAGGGAGGACAAAGGCCCGCGTCTTCCATGATGGCAAGGGCGCGCCGGTGGTTGCCACCATCATCTGGTTCATGCTGGAGTCCATTTCTAGCGATGTTTGGCAGCAGAACCGGTGGTGCGTGTACCGCCCTTTGAAATGCAGGTTCTCGGCAGATCCAGTGGATGTAAGCATGATGGTCAAGGTTACCGTGCCAGATCGTGCCGACCCTAAGTACCAAGTCCTCGTCTGTAATCCTCCGCTTGCTAATGTGCCTGTCATTTCCATCGACGACGAGGAATCGAAGGTGCAGGTCGTGACTCACCCGCGCATCGCAGGAGCTGCCTTCGAAGGCGAGAAGGAGAAGCCAATTGATGTTGAGCTGTTGGCGGACGTGGATGTCTAGGTGAAGATGGAGGAGGAGGGGGAGGCACAACCGATGGTGAAGAAGCAGAAGCAACAGAAGAAGAAGCCTCTGCGCGCTCCGCTCGCCTCCTTGGTGCGACACCGCTACCTCGCCGTTCTACTCGACTGACCATTGATGACCAAAGATGTTGTTGATGTGAAGACTGAACTTGCTGTAGCGGTTCTAAGTTAGTTGCATTCTAGTCAGTTTAGTAGCAATGCTAAGTTTGGACTATCTCTATTTGGTTCTTGCTTTTGGAACTCATGTGCTCGTTAAGTAACTATACTTTGGAGCATCTCGTTTGTCAGTTTGAATATGTTGGTTACAATATTTGGTAGCATCTCATTTATATTTCTCAGGCGACATGGTGGGTGCGACTCGGGCGACGTGGGGCAGAGCCTGCTCGGCGGCTAGATCTGACCCACAGGTGAGCACGGGCTGCGGTCGGCCCGCTACATCGTGGCTGTGGAGGCTGCTCCTCACGACAGCGGTGGCATGTCTACCTGCTCGGTGCGTCCTTCTGACAACGCGGCGGCAGCCTCGGGTGGCAGAGCTGGTGGTGGCCTTCACATCATAGTGATGGGAGGTCAAGCGCAAGTGACCATGGGGCAGCGCGCGAGGGAATCTGTACCTAGTGTCTAGATCTGATGGTCGCGATGGCGGCTGCCATTATATGGGCGACGACAACGGCTAGCGCGGCGGTGGGTGCTTCCTGGAGCACCTGGAATCGGGGTAGCGGCCCCTCTTCTTCGATGGCGGCGGACTCCATGGTCGTGCGGGCGACATGGAGTCTGGATCTCGAGGTGGTGACAGCCTTCTAAGGTTGGTGGCGTTATGGTACGTCTCCTCCATCAATAGACCGGGTTCGATGCGTCTCTTTCGGAGTCGTCGGGCAGTGCCTGTCGCTGGCAAGTGAAGCCTCCAGCGGATGCGCTGTCGACGGTTGCTACACATGATGTCTCATGTGGGAACATCAAGTCATGCCTGCTACCGGCATGTGCTGCACAGTGGCTCTGCCAGAGGTCTCATGTCTAGCATGCTGCTGATGGATCAAAGGTGGTGTGACAGTGGCGGGAGGCAGGCGGTATGGAACGTTTGTCTTCTAGTGTTTTCTCTAGAGGTATCCGGTTATCGAGGTGTCGGTACCCGGATAAGGGATGATGGTACATATGGCTTCAACGATGACTTTATGCACTCTGGTGGAAACACAAGATCTATGATCAGGCTATGTCGAAGCGTGCATGCGTCGTGTCCTTGCTAAAAGTGGTGGATTGAAGCTTGGATTTGGGGATAAGAATCCGGAGTTCAACCTTGTGTTACTTGCCATCATCGGTGCATGTGCCGTGATTTCTTCTTGAAGGCGTAGCCTAGGAGTTGTGTATTTTTTGTTTTGCTGTCGTCTTGTAACATAGGGTTAGTGTTTATTTGGTGGAGTTAATGTTGCGAGGCATGCGACCTCGGGTTGTCTTTTTGCTTTTATTTCCAGGTCGATGTTGTTCGGCTGGTGGATTTTGCATTCTTAATAATATATGGATGTATGCATCGCTCTGATGTAGAGGCACGGGGTTATCCTCCTTTTCCAAAAAAATCACATTATCGATCAATGTTATTATCAAAAGTTATCTCTATCACTGCCGACGAGCGCGTGTGGATGAACGTGTGCAGGATGGTGGTGTTGTCTGGCATCGCGGTGATGTCGACGACAGTATGGCCTGGCGGGGTGAATGTATTGATGAAAGGATCGATATGGCTGACTAGAGGGGGGTGAATAGGCAACTACCAATTTTTAGCTTTTCTTAACAAATTAGGTTTAGCAACAAATAGGTTTTCTAGATGTGCAACTAGGTGAACAACCTATATGATGCAAACAACAACAACAACAACAACAACAACAACAACAATAGCAGCAGCAGCAGCAGCAACAGCAACAACAACAACAACAACAACAACAACAACAACAACAACAACAACAACAACAACAACAACAACAACAACAACAACAACAACAACAACAACAACAACAACAACAACAACAACAACAACAACAACAACAACAACAACAAAAACAACAATAGCAGCAGCAGCAACAACAACAACAACAACAACAACAACAACAACAACAACAACAACAACAACAACAACAACAACAACAACAACAACAACAACAACAACAACAACAACAACAACAACAACAACAACAACAACAACAACAACAACAACAACAACAACACGACAACGACGACAACGACGAAAACGACAACAACGACAACAACAACAACAATAACAACAACAAATACAAGCAACAACAACAACAACAACAAATGCAAGCAACAACAACAACAACAACAAATGCAAGCAAATGATACAACACAATAATAGCTTGCACAAAGTAAAGGAAAGAGATAACCACAAGTGGAACCGGTGGATACGAGGATGTGTTACTGAAGTTCCTTCCCTTTGGGGGAAGTACGTCTCCGTTGGAGCAGTGTGGAGGCACAATGCTCCCCAAGAAGCCACTAGGGCCACCGTATTCTCCTCACGCCCTCACACAATGCGAGATGTCGTGATTCCACTAGTGGTTCCCTTGAAGGCGGCAACCGAACCTTTACAAACAAGGTTGGGGCTCTCTCCACAACCGAATTGGAGGCTCCCAACGAAACCACGAAGCTTCACCATAATGGAATATTGCTCCGAGGTGACCTCAACCATCTAGGGTGCTCAAACACCCAAGAGTAACAAAATCCACACAAGAAAGTATGGGGAATCGAATATCCTTTGGTGGAAATGCATATCTAGGTCTCCTCCTTCAATCCCTATCAAATCAACAAGTTTGAGTGGCTAGAGAGAGAGACCGGGCTAGATAGCTTGAAAGGCATTAATGGTGGAGAGAGAGAGGTAAGAGGTGAAGAGGGTAGGTGGAAGAACCCCCTTTATATAGGAAACCCAAAGATCCAACCGTTACAGCAGTTTTTAGACTGCAGCGATACAACTGCTTCTCTCCCAGGTACAATTGGGAATCACGGGTAAGTTGCTGAAACCCTAGCAGGCGGCACAACCGGACGCCAGAGCGGTAGTACCGGTTATTAGGAATAACCGGACCAACCGCTTCCCTACCGCTCAACAACCGCCTTGGACCAGAGGGGAGTCACCCCCGTGGGCGGTGGTCGAGCGGTAGTGCCCCGAAACAACGGCCTACTCCTGGTGCACGGGGTGGCTAAGTCCCGAGCGGTACAATCGCTCGGACACCCTGTAGTATCGGTATGCTGAGCACAACCAGGAAAACCGGGCCACCACTGCCCAAGTACCGCCCCATCACAGAAGCCAGTCTGGTGGTTGGGCGGTACCCGGATGGTACAACCACCCATAGCACCACACTAGGGTTCTTCAAGTGGGATGGCGGTACCACCGCCCTAGGGCGGCGGTACAATCACTTGGGAGGAACCTGGGAGGTGCAACCCCAGCGTATCACCCCTGGGGCGGTGGTTGGGCCGGTACAACCGCCCAGTTGGGCGGTACAACCGCTGAAGAGAAACTACTGCACCAGAAAGAACTAAAGGGATCCTCTCTCTACATGGAACGGAAGGTAATGGTGGGTGACGAGAAGAGTGTACGTGCAATGGTTCACCCCACGCCTTCGGTTGTGGATTCCCTCTTGATAGTACGGGTTTCCTACGACCAAGGAAATAAACACGCAGAAACTTTGTCTTCGATCTTTTCCTTCTAGAGAGAATGCCTAATCGATGCGAACCTGAGCATAGAGAACCTGAAGAACTTAACACATGATTAGACCACAAGGAGAGTAGTCATCATCACACAAAACACAAAGACGGGAAATGTCCTAGCAATCTCCCCTTTTTGGCGAATGATGACAACAACGAGATTTGCACAAGAGGTCTAGAAAATATAGGCGGGCTCCCCCTAGATGTGTGCGCTATTTTGATTTTGCTTTTGGAATGCAAAATCACACATTAGGATCAAAGCTCCCGCTAGATTTTATAGACCCACCAATCCTACTAACTAAGATAGATAAGCAAAGGATAAACATATACGGTAGATAGATAGAGAATGCATGTCTCACACCATGCAAGTCGAGTCTCACACCACAGGGTCCACAACAAAAAGAAACACAAGTTCAACTCTCAACACGACAAAGAAACACAACCCAAGCAACTCCCATGCAAACCCCGAGACCTAATAGAACTCTCTCCCCCTTTGGCATTAAGACAACAAAAAGGAAAAGAGCGATGCTAACGCCCCAAAGCTCAGTAGATCTCGTCTGACCCCTCGGTCTCAAATGAATCACGATCGTCGGACCCTGCATCTTCTTCCATAGTATCATCAACCGCAACAAACGCGGAGGTGGCAGGATGACCAGATTCATCAGCTTCATCATCAGTCCAGGTGCTGTGGGAAGAGATCCACCGGTCCTCTAGAGTGATGCTCTTCTCAGATCCACTCTTCATTGCCATATTGAGGTGCTTCATCATGGCAATCTGACGGCGCCGAGCAAGCTTCTCATTGACATGAGCCTCATAAATCTTCTTCTGAATGTCAGTATGAAGGCAAAAGGTCTTCTTCACTTTAGCAGTGAGCTTGGTCGCCCAGGAGGGCTTGGCACCAGGCTCCATCTCAAAGTCCTCATCATCGGAGGTGGCATACACATCCTCGGGGTCATCAGCAGGAAAGCGGGGCTCAACATGCTTCTTCTTCTTTAGTTGCTTGACCTCATGCACGGTGAGGTTATCTGGTGGGGTGATGAGCTCTCCAGGACGGAGAACAGCCCAAGCAGAGTTCAGAAAGCACATGACAAACAGAGCATAGATGGGAACCTTTTTGTAGATGACCATGTTGTACATCTCCTGCCACAGCCAGTTGGACTTGGACACATCAAAAGTAGCACCAGTCCCCACTTTGGTCTTCATAGCAACAAGCAAGTCAACAAGATACCCATAGATCTCATCCTGATTCCCAACCTTGGGCAGAAGCACATTGCGAAACACGCGATGCATGATGTCATAAACCTTCTGAAGATCCTTAGACTCACCAATAATGCCTCGTCCACTAATGTACAGAGGAGCAAGCTTCTCCTTAGGCATGGAATGGGGACGGTCATGGGGACGAATACCACCATTCCCTTCAAGACCAGTATCCTCATAGCCAAGTGCATTGCAGAAAGCCTTCCAGGGCACATGGAAGAACTCATCATGGCACATGAAAGAGAGAGTGCGAGCATCATCTTCACCAAAGTGGATGGTTGCATAAAACTGATGGATAAGCTAAACATCAAAGTCACAGTTGACAGGCATAAGTTTGACCAAATCAAACTCCTCACAAAGGGCCAAGGCCTCCCCAAAGTACTCCATGTTGCTCCTCCAATGGTCAAGGTCAATGGTCCATTGCTTGGTGTATTGATTCTTGTTGTGCTCAAACAGCTCATGAACAATCCTCTCTTGCATCTCATTCCGGAAGTAACATTTGTCCAACGAGGAGCAATAGGAACAGTGTACGGATTCCTTTTCCGGAAGGCATCCCACTCCTTGGCTTTCCATTTGTGCAAAGGCATGACCACACGTTGCTTGGCAGCGGCAGACTTCTCACGATGGGTTGGCCTGGTTGGAATCACAACCTCCTCCTCCCCATCAGACTCAGCAAGGCGTCAAATCTTTGAGCTCGTTTCTTAGTCTTGGCAAGAGGGGCAGAACGAGAACCTGAGCCACCTGCAAACACACACGGGAAGAACACAAGAGACCCAACAAAGATGAGAGGATTGCACACATGACCAAGATAATATAATGCTTGTGAATCAGAGTAGGTAAAACAATGCTATGTGGTACAGAAATCCTGGTTGTACCGGTTCTGCAGTCGGTAGAACCGCTCAAGCGGTTGTTCCACCCAAAGGGGCGGTAGAACCGCTGGAGGCGAGCAGTACCACCAAGTCCAGAACAACTACCTGCGGGATTTGAATGAACCTAGCAATATTCTAAGATCTAAGAAAACACAAACACAAGTAGGGGAAATATAGATCTCTTCCACCCAATAGTTTGAACAAAAACGCGGGATATCAAGCAATGCCCTAAGAAGAGGGAAACAAGGTATTAAACCCTAGAGAGAAGAGGTGGGGCATTACCGGCATCCATGGGAAGAGATCGGGAGGGAGGGGTGATACGTCTCCAACGTATCTATAATTTTTGATTGCTCCATGCAATATTATCTTCTGTTTTGGACATTATTGGGCTTTATTATACACTTTTATATTATTTTTTGGGACTAACCTATTAACCGGAGGCCCAACCCAGAATTGTTGTTTTTTGCCTATTTCAGAGTTTCGCAGAAAAAGAATATCAAACGGAGTCCAAACAGAATGAAACCTTCGGGAACGTGATTTTCAGAACAAACATGATCTAGAGGACTTGGACCCTACGTCAAGAAAGCTACCAGGAAGCCACGAGGTAGGGGCGCGCCTACCCCCCTGGGCGCGCCCTCCACCCTCATGGGCCCCATGTTGCTCCACCGACGTACTCCTTCCTCCTATATAAACCTACGTACCCCCAAACTACCAGATACGGAGCCAAAAACCTAATTCCACCGCCGCAACCTTCTGTACCCGTGAGATCCCATCTTGGGGCATGTTCCGGAGCTCCGCCGGAGGGGGCATCGATCACGGAGGGCTTCTACATCAACACCATAGCCTCTCCGATGATGTGTGAATAGTTTACCTCAGACCTTCGGGTCCATAGTTATTAGCTAGATGGCTTCTTCTCTCTTTTTGGATCTCAATACAATGTTCTCCCCCTCTCTTGTGGAGATCTATTCGATGTAATCTTCTTTTGCGGTGTGTTTGTTGAGACCGATGAATTGTGGGTTTATGATCAAGTTTATCTATGAACAATATTTGAATCTTCTGAATTCTTTTATGTATGATTGGTTATCTTTGCAAGTCTCTTCGAATTATCAGTTTGGTTTGGCCTACTAGATTGATCTTTCTTGCAATGGGAGAAGTGCTTAGCTTTGGGTTCAATCTTGCGGTGTCCTTTCCCAGTGACAGTAGGGGCAGCAAGGCACGTATTGTATTGTTGCCATCGAGAATAACAAGATGGGGTTTATATCATATTGCATGAGTTTATTCCTCTACATCATGTCATCTTGCTTAAAGCGTTACTCTGTTCTTATGAACTTAATACTCTAGATGCATGCTGGATAGCGGTCGATGTGTGGAGTAATAGTAGTAGATGCAGGCAGGAGTCGGTCTACTTGTCTCGGACGTGATGCCTATATACATGATCATACCTAGATATTCTCATAACTATGCTCAATTCTGTCAATTGCTCAACAGTAATTTGTTCACCCACCGTAAATACTTATGCTCTTGAGAGAAGCCACTAGCGAAACCTATGGCCCCCGGGTCTATTTTCCATCACATTAATCTCCCGACAACAAGCTATTTCTGGCGCCGTTTTTATTACTTTGTTTACTTTGCATCTTTATCATAAAAATACCAAAAATATTATCCTATCATATCTATCAGATCTCACTCTCGTAAGTGACCGTGTAGGGATTGACAACCCCTTATCGCGTTGGTTGCGAGGATTTATTTGTTTGTGTAGGTGCGAGGGACTCGTGCGTGGCCTCCTATTGGATTGATACCTTGGTTCTCAAAAACTGAGGGAAATACTTACGCTACTTTGCTGCATCACCCTTTCCTCTTCAAGGGAAAACCAACGCAGTGCTCAAGAGGTAGCAAGAAGGATTTCTGGCGCCGTTGCCGGGGAGGTCTACGCAAAAGTCAACATACCAAGTACCCATCACAAACCCTTATCTCCCGCATTACATTATTTGCCATTTGCCTCTCGTTTTCCTCTCCCCCACTTCACCCTTGCCGTTTTATTCGCCCTCTCTTTTCCGTTCGCCTCTTTTTCGCTTGCTTCTTGTTTGCTCGTGTGTTGGATTGCTTGCTTGTCACGATGGCTCTGCCTAAATTTGGTGATCTTCACCTTAAAAGGTTGGAAGAGATCGAAGGCAATGTCAGGAGTTTTATGGTCTTACAATTTGAGCATAATAATTTCTTTAGAAACGAGCTTAAGGAACAAAAAGCTTTATGAGTTATATGAACAAAGATCTCGATGATATGTCTAAAGAATTTGATGGTTTGAGATCCCAAATTGCTCATCTTGAGAAGTTAATAGCTGAATTATCGGATAAGCAGGCTACCTTAGTTAATAAGATGGCTGCTAAGCCGGAAAACTTTGAAAATAAAGATGAAGATCTAAAAGTTATTGATGTGTCCCCTATTAAATCTTTGTTTTGCAATATGAATCTTGATAATGATGGGACTGAATATGATCCACCTTTACCTAGAAGGCGTTCCAAAAATTCGGAGTTTTTAGATCTTGATGCTAAAATTGATAAAAGTGGGATTGAAGAGATCAAAACATTAGATATTAATGAACCCACTATTTTGGATTTCAAGGAATTTAATTATGATAATTGCTCTTTGATAGATTGTATTTCCTTGTTGCAATCCGTGCTAAATTCTCCTCATGCTTATAGTCAAAATAAAGCCTTTACCAAACATATCGTTGATGCTTTGATGCAATCTTATGAAGAAAAACTTGAGTTGGAAGTTTCTATCCCTAGAAAACTTTATGATGAGTGGGAACCTACTATTAAAATTAAGATTAAAGATCATGAATGCTATGCTTTGTGTGATTTGGGTGCTAGTGTTTCCACGATTCCAAAAACTTTGTGTGATTTGCTAGGTTTCCGTGATTTTGATGATTGCTCTTTAAACTTGCACCTTGCGGATTCCACTATTAAGAAACCTATGGGAAGAATTAATGATGTTCTTATTGTTGCAAATAGGAACTATGTGCCCGTAGATTTTATCGTTCTTGACATAGATTGCAATCCTTCATGTCCTATTATTCTTGGTAGACCTTTCCTTAGAACGATTGGTGCAATTATTGATATGAAGGAAGGCAATATTAGATTCCAATTTCCATTAAAGAAAGGCATGGAACACTTCCCTAGGAAGAAAATAAAATTACCATATGAATCTATTATGAGAGCCACTTATGGATTGCCTACCAAAGATGGCAATACCTAGATCTATCCTTGCTTTTATGCCTAGCTAGGGGCGTTAAACGATAGCGCTTGTTGGGAGGCAACCCAATTTTATTTTTAGTTTATTATTATTTTTGCTTCTGTTTAGGAATAAATATTTGTTCTAGCCTCTGGTTAGATGTGTTTTTATGTTTTAATTAGTGTTTGTGCCAAGTTTAACCTATAGGATCTTCTTGGATGATAGTTATTTGATCTTGCAGAAAATTCCAGAAACTTTCTGTTCACGAAAATAATTGTTAAAAATCACCAGAACGTGATAAAATATTGATTCCAATTGCTTCTGATCAATAAACAAATTGTCTAGGTCTTCCTATTTTGGCTGATTTTTTGGAGTTCCAGAATTTTGCGTTAGTTACAGATTACTACAGACTGTTCTGTTTTTGACAGATTCTGTTTTTGTGTGTTGTTTGCTTATTTTGATGAATCTATGGCTAGTAAAATAGTTTATAAACCATAGAGAAGTTGGAATACAGTAGGTTTAACACCAATATAAATAAAGAATGAGTTCATTACAGTACCTTGAAGTGGTCTTTTGTTTTCTTTCGCTAACGGAGCTCACGAGATTTTCTGCTGAGTTTTGTGTTGTGAAGTTTTCAAGTTTTGGGTGAAAGATTTGATGGATTATGGAACAAGGAGTGGCAAGAGCCTAAGCTTGGGGATGCCCATGGCACCCCCAAGATAATCTAAGGACACCAAAAAGCCAAAGCTTGGGGATGCCCCGGAAGGCATCCCCTCTTTCGTCTACTTCCATCGGTAACTTTACTTGGAGCTATATTTTTATTCACCACATGATATGTGTTTTGCTTGGAGCGTCTTGTATGATTTGAGTCCTTGCTTTTTAGTTTACCACAATCATCTTTGCTGTACACACCTTTTGAGAGAGACACACATGATTCAGAAATTATTAGAATACTCTATGTGCTTCACTTATATCTTTTGAGTTATATAGTTTTTGCTCTAGTACTTCACTTATATCTTTTAGAGCACGGTGGTGGATTTGTTTTATAGAAACTATTGATCTCTCATGCTTCACTTAGATTATTTTGAGAGTCTTAAATAGCATGGTAATTTGCTTAAATAATCCTAATATGCTAGGTATTCAAGATTAGTAAAAACTTTCTTATGAGTGTTTTGAATACTAAGAGAAGTTTGATGCTTGATGATTGTTTTGAGACATGGAGGTAGTGATATTAAAGTTGTGCTAGTTGAGTAGTTGTGAATTTGAGAAATACTTGTGTTGAAGTTTGCAAGTCCCGTAGCATGCACGTATGGTAAACGTTATGTAACAAATTTGAAACATGAGGTGTTCTTTGATTGTCCTCCTTATGAGTGGCGGTCGGGGACGAGCGATGGTCTTTTCCTACCAATCTATCCCCCTAGGAGCATGCGCGTAGTGCTTGGTTTTTGATGACTTGTAGATTTTTGCAATAAGTATGTGAGTTCTTTATGACTAATGTTGAGTCCATGGATTATACGCACTCTCACCTTTCCATCATTGCTAGCCTCTTCGGTACCGTGCATTGCCCTTTCTCACATTGAGAGTTGGTGCAAACTTCGCCGGTGCATCCAAACCCCGTGATATGATACGCTCTTTCACACATAAACCTCCTTATATCTTCCTCAAAACAGCCACCATACCTACCTATTATGGCATTTCCATAGCCATTCCGAGATATATTGCCATGCAACTTTCCACCGTTCCGTTTATCATGACACGTTCATCATTGTCATATTGCTTTGCATGATCATGTAGTTGACATAGTATTTGTGGCAAAGCCACCGTTCATAATTCTTTCATACATGTCACTCTTGGTTCATTGCATATCCCGGTACACCGCCAGAGGCATTCATATAGAGTCATACTCTGTTCTAGTATCGAGTTGTAATCATTGAGTTGTAAATAAATAGAAGTGTGATGATCATCATTTTCTACAGCATTGTCCCAAGTGAGGAATAAAAAAAAAAGAGAAAGCCCATAAAAAAAGAGAAGCCCAAAAAAAAGAGAGAAAAAGAGAGAAGGGACAATCTTACTATCCTTTTACCACACTTGTGCTTCAAAGTAGCAACATAATCTTCATGATAGAGAGTCTCTTGTTTTGTCACTTTCATATACTAGTGGGAATTTTTCATTATAGAACTTGGCTTGTATATTCCAACAATGGGCCTCCTCAAGTGCCCTAGGTCTTCGTGAGCAAGCAAGTTGGATGCACACCCACTTAGTTTCTTTTGTTGAGCTTTCATATATTTATAGCTCTAGTGCATCCGTTGCATGGCAATCCCTACTCCTTGCATTAACATCAATCGATGGGCATCTCCATAGCTCATTGATTAGCCTCGTTGATGTGAGACTTTCTGCTTTTTTGTCTTCTCCATATAACCCCCATCATCATATTCTATTCCACCCATAGTGCTATATCCATGGCTCACGCTCATGTATTGCGTGAAGGTTGAAAAAGTTTGAGATTACTAAAGTATGAAACAATTGCTTGGCTTGTCATCGGGGTTGTGCATGATGAGAGCATTCTTGTGTGACGAAAATGGAGCATGACTAAACTATATGATTTTGTAGGGATGAACTTTCTTTGGCCATGTTATTTTGAGAGGACATAATTGCTTAGTTAGTATGCTTGAAGTATTATTATTTTATGTCAATATTGAACTTTTATCTTGAATCTTTCGGATCTGAATATTCATACCACAATTAAGAAGAATTACATTGAAATTATGCCAAGTAGCATTCCACATCAAAAATTCTGTTTTTATCATTTACCTACTCGAGGACGAGCAGGAATTAAGCTTGGGGATGCTTGATACGTCTCCAACGTATCTATAATTTTTGATTGCTCCATGCTATATTATCTTCTGTTCTGGACATTATTGGGCTTTATTACACACTTTTATATTATTTTTTGGGACTAACCTATTAACCGGAGGCCCAGCCCAGAATTGCTGTTTTTTGCCTATTTCAGAGTTTCGCAGAAAAAGAATATCAAACGGAGTCCAAACGGAATGAAACCTTCGGGAACGTGATTTTTGGAACGAACATGATCCAGAGGACTTGGACCCTACGTCAAGAAAGCTACCAGGACGCCACGAGGTAGGGGGCGCGCCTACCCCCCTGGGCGCCCTCCACCCTCGTGGGCCCCATGTTGCTCCACCGACGTACTCCTTCCTCCTAAATATACCTACGTACCCCCAAACTACCAGATACAGAGCCAAAAACCTAATTCCACCGCCGCAACCTTCTGTACCCGTGAGATCCCATCTTGGGGCCTGTTCCGGAGCTCCGCCGGAGGGGGCATCGATCACGGAGGGCTTCTACATCAACACCATAGCCTCTCCGATGATGTGTGAGTAGTTTACCTCAGACCTTCGGGTCCATAGTTATTAGCTAGATGGCTTCGTCTCTCTTTTTGGATCTCAATACAATGTTCTCCCCCTCTCTTGTGGAGATCTATTCGATGTAATCTTCTTTTGCGGTGTGTTTGTTGAGACCGATGAATTGTGGGTTTATGATCAAGTTTATCTATGAACAATATTTGAATCTTCTGAATTCTTTTATGTATGATTGGTTATCTTTGCAAGTCTCTTCGAATTATCAGTTTGGTTTGGCCTACTAGATTGATCTTTCTTGCAATGGGAGAAGTGCTTAGCTTTGGGTTCAATCTTGCGGTGTCCTTTCCCAGTGACAGTAGGGGCAGCAAGGCACGTATTGTATTGTTGCCATCGAGGATAACAAGATGGGGTTTATATCATATTGCATGAGTTTATCCCTCTACATCATGTCATCTTGCTTAAAGTGTTACTCTGTTCTTATGAACTTAATACTCTAGATGCATGCTGGATAGCGGTCGATGTGTGGAGCAATAGTAGTAGATGCAGGCAGGAGTCGGTCTACTTGTCTCGGACGTGATGCCTATATACATGATCATACCTAGTTATTCTCATAACTATGCTCAATTCTGTCAATTGCTCAACAGTAATTTGTTCACCCACCGTAAAATACGTATGCTCTTGAGAGAAGCCACTAGTGAAACCTATGGCCCCTGGGTCTATTTTCCATCATATTAATCTCCCGACAACAAGCTATTTCTGGCGCCGTCTTTATTACTTTCTTTACTTTGCATATTTATCATAAAAATACCAAAAATATTATCCTATCATATCTATCAGATCTCACTCTCGTAAGTGACCGTGTAGGGATTGACAACCCCTTATCGCGTTGGTTGTGAGGATTTATTTGTTTGTGTAGGTGCGAGGGACTCGTGCGTGGCCTCCTACTGGATTGATACCTTGGTTCTCAAAAAATGAGGGAAATACTTACGCTACTTTGCTGCATCACCCTTTCCTCTTCAAGGGAAAACCAACGCAGTGCTCAAGAGCTAGCAAGGGGGCCTCCACGGAGCGGATCCAAGGAGGGCCCGAAGTGCACTCCGGGGCAGGGGCAATGGCGACTGGCGGCTAGGGCAGGCGAGGGGAATGGGAGCAAGGGGAGGAAGAGGATACCCCTTCGGACCCAACCCTTATATATACCCGTAGACCGCGAAGCGGTTGTACCGCTCCCTGGTACATATCAGCGGTTGCGGGCGGTACTTCCGTCGCCTAGAAGGCAGCAGTAGTACCGCCAGAAACCGAGCGATAGTACCGGCCAGGAGCACGACCTGGGGGCCAGCAGTGGAACCGCCCAGACACCCCTGGTAGTACCCCTGGGACAGCACAAACGAGTGTCCTAGCGGTTGAACCGCCAGGGACACCGGTTGTACCACCCAGTCAACATCACACATACCAAGATCAAGTTGTGTGCAATTGGAATAGAAGGTTATTAGGTAGAGAAAGGCTTGGGATGGAGAAAGTCACTAAAATAGGGTGTGATGACCTCCAAGAGTGCAAGAAACAACCAACGAAAACCACTACTTGGAGATCACAACACCTAGGACCTAACAAAAAATTAGCAAGAGCGAATAACATCCAAAGAAACCAACCCTTTTTAAAGAAAAAGGGGCGATGGCCGAGGCCAGCTATGTTTGAGTGTAAAGGTATGGCACCACGAAGATTTTAACCTTAGGCCCATGACCAAAACTCATCTTTTAAGCATAAGTACCATAAAAATGGCTAATGTGAAAGACTTGATCGATTTATGCATAATCGGGGGAGGGAGAGTTCATTGAGAGAACAACACCCCCCCTATGTCCATGCCTACATCTAGAATAACATATGATGATGAGTGCGGTGGGGTGTGCCTAGATTCAAGCCACATTGCTCAAATCAATGATAATTAGCTCATGCCTTAACTCGCGAAATCTTGCTTCATCTAGAGGCTTGGTGAAAATATCCGCAAGTTGCTCTTGAGTGTTGATATAGACGATATCAATATCTCCCCGCTTGATGTGATCCCTAACGAAATGATGGCAAATCTCAATATGCTTCATCTTGCTATGTTGGACCGGGTTGTGAGAGATCTTGATAGCACTTTCATTGTCACATAGAAGAAGCACTTTGTCACAAGTGACACAGTAATCCTTTAAAGTTTGCCTCATCCATAGCAATTGTGCACAACAGCTTGCGGCGGCTACATACTCGGCCTCAGTGGATGAGAGAGATATACAATTTTGCTTATTTGAAGACCAACTCACGAAAGAGCGACCAAGGAATTGGCACCCTCCGAAAGTTGACTTCCTGTCCACACAATCTCCCGCCCAATCCGAGTCCGAGTAACCAATGAGATCAAAGCTTGCTCCTTTGGGGTACCATAAGCCAAAGTTTGGGGTATGAGCCAAATATGGAAAGATTCGCTTGACCGCCACATAGTGGCTTTCCTTAAGTGCGGCTTGAAACCATGCACAAATTCCCACACTCAACATGATTTCCGGTCTAGATGCACAAAGGTAAAGCAAGGATCCAATCATGGAACGATATACCTTTTGATCCACCGCTTTACCATTGGGATCACTGTCAAGCTTGCATTTGGTGGGCATTGGAAACTTCACCGGTTTGTCATCATCTTGTTTGAATTTCTTGAGCATGTCTTGGGTGTACTTGGCTTGGTTGATGAAAGTTCCTTCTCTTCTTTGCTTGATTTCGAACCCAAGGAAGAACTTCAACTCTCCCATCATAGACATATTAAACTTCTCGGTCATTAGTGAAGCAAACTCATCATTGAAAGATTTGTTAGGAGAACCAAAGATAATATCATCAACATATAGTTGGCATATGAACAAATCCCGTTTGACCCTCTTAGTAAAAAGAGTGGGATCGATTTTCCCAATTTCAAACCCACGATCTTGCAACAACTCGGTAAGGTGCTCATACCACACACATGGGGCTTGCTTAAGGCCATAGAGCGCCTTTTTGAGTTTGTATACATGAGTGGGGAATTTGGGATCCTCGAATCCCAGAGGTTGTTTGACATATACTAACTCATTCAAAGGACCATTAAGAAAATCACTTTCACATCCATTTGTTGCAATTTAAAGTCATGATGAGAAGCATAGGCAATCAACATGCGAATGGATTCAAGACGAGTAACGGGGGCAAAGGTTTCACCGTAGTCAATACCCTCGACTTGGGAGTAGCCTTGTGCCACCAACCTTGCCTTGTTTTGAACAACCACACCATTTGCATCTTGCTTGTTCTTGAAGATCCATTTGGTTCCAATGAAATTATGTTCCTTCGTTGGCCTTGGTACTAAATCCCAAACTTGATTGCGCTCGAAGTCATTGAGTTCATCGTGCATTGCTTCAAGCCAATCCTCATCATCAAGCGCATCATGTACCTTTTGGGGTTCAACACACGAAACAAACGCGTGATGCTCACAAAAGTTTGACAATTGTTTGCGAGTAGTTGCCCCTTTTCTCAAGCTTCCAAGCACATTCTCCACGACATGGTGTTTATGCTTTAGCTTGGAAGCCACCTTAGCGGCACGGCGCTCCAAAAGTTTCTCAATGGGCATTTGAGGATCATATTGCACATCTTGACCATCGTCTTGAGTTTGCTCTTGATCTTGAGCATGCTCTTGACCTTGAGCACCATCTTGAGCTTGCTCTTGATTGAAGGAAATATGCCCTAGAGGCAATAATAAAGTTGTTATTTATATTTCCTTATATCATGATAAATGTTTATTATTCATGCTAGCATTGTATTAACCGGAAACTTGATACATGTGTGAATACATAGACAAAACAAACTGTCCCTAGTATGCCTCTACTTGACTAGCTCGTTAATCAAAGATGGTTAAGTTTCCTGACCATAGACATGTGTTGTCATTTGATGAACGGGATCACATCATTAGGAGAACGATGTGATGGACAACACCCATCCATTAGCTTAGCATAATGATCGTTAAGTTTTATTGCTATTGCTTTCTTCATGACTTATACATATTCCTTTGACTATGAGATTATGCAACTCCCGAATACCAAAGGAACACCATGTGTGCTATCAAACGTCACAACATAACTGAGTGATTATAAATATGCTCTACAAGTGTCTCCGAAGGTGGTTGTTGGGTTGGCATAGATCGAGATTAGGATTTGTCACTCCGAGTATCGAAGAGGTATCTATGGGCCCTCTTGGTAATGCACATCATGATAAGCCTTGCAAGCAATGTGACTAATGAGTTAGTTGCGGGATGATGCATTACGAAATGAGTAAAGAGACTTGTCGGTAACAAGATTGAACTAGGTATGAGGATACCGACGATCGAATCTCGGGCAAGTAACATACCGTTGACAAAGGGAATGACGTATGTTGTCATTGCAATTTGAACAATAAAGACCTTCGTAGAATATGTAGGAACCAATATGAGCATCCAGGTTCCGCTGTTGGTTATTGATCAGCAATGTGTCTTGGTCATCTCTACATAGTTCTCGAACCCGTAGGGTTCGCACGCTTAACATTCGATGACGATTTGTATTATGAGTTATGTGTTTTGGTGACCGAAGATTGTTTGGAGTCCTCGATTAGATCATAGACATGACGGGGAGTCTCGAAATGGTCGACAGGTAAAGATTGATATATTGGACGATAGTATTCAGACACCGGAATGGTTTCAGAGTGTTTCAGATATTTATTGGAGTACCGAGGGGTTACCGGAACCCCCCGGTGAAAGTAATGGGCCTCATGGGCCATAGGGGAGAGAGAGGACAGCCCACAAGGGGGTGGCGCCCCCCATGGGGTGTCCGAATTGGATAAGGGGATGTGGCGCGGCCCCCCTTTCCTTCTCCCTCTCCCTCTCCTTCCCCCTTTCCCCCTCCGAAAGAAGGAAGGGGGCCCGAATTGGACTTGGAGTCATAATAGGACTCCTCCCCCTTGGGGGCGCGCCTAGTCCGGCGGCCTCCTCCCTGTTGGTGTCAAAACCAGCAGATATCGTGTAGGGGGCCCCGAACTGTGCGTCTGAGGATCGAAGGTAACAGGAGACAGGGACACGATGTTTACCCATGTTCGGGCCCTCTTGATGGAGGTAATACCCTACTTCCTGCTTGATTTTCTTGGATGAATATGGGGTTTACAAGAGTTGATCTACCTCGAGATCGTAATAGCTAAACCCTAGATGTCTAGCCTGTATGATTCTGATTATGATTGCCTCTACGGACTAAACCCTCCGGTTTATATAGACACCGGAGGGACCTAGGGTTATACAGAGTCGGTTTATAGAGGAAGGAATCTTCATATCCGAACGCCAAGCTTGCGTTCCACACCAAGGAGAGTCCCATCCGGACACGGGAAGAAGTCTTCTGTCTTGTATCTTCATGGCCCATTAGTCCGGCCCATGTCACATAGCCCGGACGCCCGAGGACCCCTTAATCCAGGACTCCCTCAGTAGCCCCTGAACCAGGCTTCAATGATGATGTGTCCGGCGCGCAGATTGTCTTCGGCATTGCAAGGCGGGTTCCTCCTCCGAATATTCCAAAAGTAATCCTCGAACACAGAAAACATGTCCGTCTCTGCAAAACAGGCACCACACACAGCCGTGAAGAGCATAATATTAACAAGTCCCATCTACTGACAACTTTTGTAGCGAGGCGTTACGTCCCTGCCCGGTCATTATTTTGAACCCTTTTTTAGCCTCCCGCTCCATATTTCAAGATGCGGTTTTCATTGGCACGTCTTGTCGAAGCAGAGATCGTGTCCCCTTATCGCGGGATTCTCATCAATACGGGTGTGGGTAATCCAACTGCGCCGTCCGCACGACCCTTGGGGAATAGGCGAGTTTTAAGGCAAGTGGGGTGGCGCTTGATATTTGCTACCTTTATAAGAGGATAAGGATCCACTCTTTTATCCACGCCTTCTTCCTCTCTGCCCATCCGTTCTCGAGCTCCAGCACCCAAGCTTCCATCCTTTCCGCCCCCAGAAAGCACTCCGACCATGTCCAGATCTGGAGCGCAGGGCAAGTGGATGGCCTCCTCCGTCACGGAGGAGAACATCACCGAGCTCCGGGAGGCGGGGTACTTGGCCTAGGAAATCGCCCACCGGCTTCCGGCCAAGGGGCAGATCGTCCCCACCCTGGAGCCCCACGAGAGGGTGGTGTTCATCCCCCACTTCATCCGCGGGTTAGGGTTTCCTCTCCACCCCTTCGCCCGCGGACTCATGTTCCACTACGGGCTGGATTTCCACGATCTAGCCCCAAACTCTTTCCTCAACATCTCGGCATTCATTGTCGTGTGCGAGGCCTTCCTCTGCATCCCACCCCACTTCGGATTATGGCTGAAGATCTTTAATGTGAAGCCGAACATGGTGGATGGTCAGCACGCAGAGTGCGGAGGCGCTATGGTGAGCAAGCTGTCCAACGTCACATGGCCCAAAGGCACCTTTGTCGAGACCGTCAAAGGGTGGCAATAGCAGTGGTTCTACATCACAGAGCCCCGCGACACCACCTGGGCCGCGGCTCCCGAATTCAAGTCCGGGCCCCTGATGCGGCTCACCTCCTGGCTAAAGAAGGGCCTGGACTGGGCTTCGTTGGACGAGGTAATAGCGCTACAGATGTGCATCAAGAGCATGGTGGACAAGAACATTAAGCTCGTCAGCGTGATCCAGGTGATGCTTTTTCGCCGGATCCATCCTTGCCAAAGCCGGACTTGCAATTTGTGGGAGTTCGATCCGGCCAAGCACTAGACCTTGCAATAGTTCACCGGCTCCACGCACGAAGGCATGTGGAAGGTGCTTTTCAAGGCCATTGATACGTGGCCGGAGACGACCGAGGACCGTGGGTATAACCTGACCCATCCAGCCAGTACGGTAAGTTTTTCGTATTTCTAGGTGTATACTCTACCCGTGCATTCAAGATGTCTAAGCTTCTCCATTTATCTTTTTAGGGCTGGACAAAGAAGGCGGAGCGGATCTAGTGTCCGGCTCCGCTGCCTGAAAACCCAGCAATCCCACTTCTGACGAAGATGCTGGTTCCGGCGCCCTACGAGGCACCGGAGAAGAAGGCCAAGAAGAAGGGCCAGGCGGCGAGAAGCGGCCTTCGTCGTAAAGGTACTTCGGACGCAACGTCCGAAGATGCCGAAACCCACTCCTCCCCCACCGAAGACGATGAGGAGGAGGAGTAGGAAAGCGATTCTCCCCTGAGGGGGGAAGGAAGAAGAGGGCGGCTTCCACGGATCTAGAAGCAGAGGCGTCCAAGAAGGGGAGGGTCTCCATTGCGGATAACTCCGCGTTGGACACTGATAGCAGCTCCGAGTGGCGCCCCAGGGAGAAGCCCCTGGCCGAATCGTAAGTACTCAAAGGCACTTATACACATATATATCTAGCTGCTTTACTTCGTGGTTTTAGTATGTTGAATCATGCGCTGCAGTCCGGCTCACGCCCGCCCCCAGCGATCCTCATCTTCGGGGAACTCGCTGGATCCAAATGTGATGGACAGCGGGTCACTTCCAGTGGCCTCCTCCCCCAAGGCAACGGACAACGTCGAGGTGTTGTCCTGAAGGACCTTCCCAGGCCGGGGAGAGGTACAGGAGGTCGTCAGGGTGGCGCCAGAGGGTGATACCTCGGTCGCCGGACACATGGGTGAGCAGATCCCCCTAGAAACTAGCGATGGGGGTCATACTCGATTCGGCCCCTAGCCGAATACTATTCCGGAGGCCCATAAGGCTCCGGAATCAGGTAAGAAGCCTCCTTCGAAAGAAGGAGCGCACCTATTTTGCCGGTGACCTCTGTCCATCCAGAGGCACCGGATACTCTACTCGAAGCGCTGCAAGGTGCTTCCATTGTCGAGGAACACCGTATCCTTATGGGTACAGTGGTTGAGAGGGTTCAGTCTGCTAAAAGCAGACTGACCGAAGCCTGCGCTAGCCTTCTAACAGGCTTTGAGGTATGTGATGTAATTACGTAAAAAGAATGTCGTAGTATAGACAGTAGCCCCTGAGACTCTGTCTGGAGTTCGAAAAGAAAGGCTGGATAGAGGATCGAATAATTTTCGCAGGAGACTAATCATATGTGTCTATGTGAATAAACAAGCATCGATGCTGGCTGCAACCTCCCATTCTGCCGAAGTCTCCAAACAGAAGCAGAGGTTGGAGCAGGCCGACGAAGAGCTCGGCCGTGTTAAAAAACAGCTGGAGGGCAAGCAAGGTATGCAATTTCCTATGCAGATCCAGAATGATATGAATTGTTTGTGTTGATCATATTATTATGATGTTTCACAGGAGCTGCGGCCGAGGTGGAGTCCCTCAAGAACACGCTGGCCGAGGCCAAGAAGAAAGCAGAGAAGGAACAAGCCACCCGCAAGAAGCACGAGTCAAGGGTCGGGGAGGTTCACTAGGAGCTCAAGGATGCCATAAACAAATGCGAGTCCTTGGAGCACAAGATTACGGACCAAGAGGCCGAACTTGCTAAGGCCCGCCAAAGCGCACAAGAGGCCCGGGTTGAAGCCCAGGGCGCCCTCCGGGAAATCCAGGAGGCCAAGCAGATTGCGGCGGGTAAGGCCTTTATTATGCAGAGCAAATTTGTGAAGAAAAGGTACCTCTTACTGACCAGGATTTGGAGTTCTCCAGGAGTGTTTGCGGATCTACCTTGCAGTGTGGCTGATGCTGCGGAGTTCTTCCGAGCCGAAGATGGGAGCGCAACGGAGAAGCTGTTCTTGTCGCAATACCTTGCGCTAGAGCACCTGGTGCCCCTCAGTGATCGGCTGAAACAGCTGACTAAGCTGCACAGGATGGCTGGATTGGCCATGAGGGATTTGATAATCCGTCTATGGCCTGCCGAAGCCATACCCGGCAGCCACTTCGGACTCGTGAAGCGGCTGATCGATGCCTGCCCTCGGCTTGATGCCATAAAGTGGTCGGTCTGCATTGAAGGTGCGCGGATGGCCTTCGCCCGTGTCAAGGTATAGTGGGCGAAGATAAATGTCGTCAAGCTTGCGACCGAGGGACCGCCTGAGGGTAAAGAGCACCGCAAGCCCGAGCTGTATTTTGATGATGTCCTGGAAGGATCCCGCATTGTGCAGGGCCGGTGTTCGAAGGACATTATCTTTGAATGAATATATTCATGTTATCAGTCCTGTATTATGGAACAAAGCCTATATGTAATATATTGTTTGTTGTTGTTGAAAATGTTTCCTCCTGTGCGGCCGTTTATTAATCTGAGGGTTGGCTAGTCGTCGGCTTCAGCCCCCACGTAGGTAGTACGGGGGTGTTCGAGTTGGAACCTAAACACACTTGACCCAAGAGTTTCGTCCTTGAAGGAGGTGTTCAGCGCAGCGAACCAGGCAATCGGACTATGTGGCTTTATCACCCTCACTTAGCCATAGGAGTTTGACAATAGGAGTGTAGGCGTAGCCCCTAGTTAGTATTTATTTATCCGGACTAGGGTGTTGTAGACACCTAATCGGGTGAAGGCCGATCCGTCGCATGATGCGGAAAAATCGCAAGAGATTTATGTTTAGCCTCCGAATAGCTGACCAGCTCTCGCCGCATCATGACAGTCGGTTTTCGGCTTTCTCTACTGAGGTGTTTATCCGGATAAACCAGAAACACAATAGCAGTAGTTCTCCCTTTACTACACTAGCCGATAAGACGGGACGTAAGGTAGAAAGCACAGGAGCCGGGCAACCGAACTATTGACCAAAGACATGATTCGGAGCCGATGCATATAATGCAATATTCGGGGCACCGAACTATACTGTAAAAAGTGTTCGGACTTGTTGCCAACGTATGGAGCGCAATGGAGCCCCTGGCGAGTTAAGTCATACCAAAGTGTACGGGTGCAGTCGATAAGAATAACGAAAGGGCCATTTGCATTTATGTCCCTAACTCGAACCACCTAATCAGATATACCCCTAATTCCAAAGACTGCTCAAAAATGCCCCTCCGCCATGATGTGCCCTTATAGAAATGCCCCTCCGAGCCGTTTCCGTCCAGTCAAGGTTGTTTGACCGCTAACGTGCCGTTTTTTTGACATTTTTGCCCCTCCTGCCGTACATCTGGGCCCAACTAACCGGTTCATTCTCTCTCCCCTCTTTCTTCTTCCTCGCGACGACAGGGGCATTTTTGAGCATGTATTGGATCGGGCGTTTCCGCGGTCGGAGAGAGAGGGGCAGGTCAGGCACGGCATGGTGAGCGATGTCTACGTCGGGCACGGCGGGGATGTCTTCTACGAGCTCGTCGGTGGCCGCCAATGTAAGTTTCAGTGTCGATTTGGGGGAGATATGGGCATATTGCGGAATTAGGGTTCATCAATTTGGGTTTTTTTGCTGCTGTTAGGTTGATGGTGTCGGGATAGTTCAGTTTCAATCGGAGTTTTACATCCCCGATCTGACATTCTGTGGCCTTGAGGTTCGCTCGATGCAGCGGTGCCCTGGCCACGGGCTTATTCCTGCTCGTCGTGTCGCCTGGGGAGGAGCAAGCTCCGGCAGAAGGTTTCTCGGCTGCCCTCTTGATGTAAGTGTTTGGCTTTTAAGCTTGATTTGATTCTGCTCTTTCCCCTCTTTCTAATTCGATCATTGATTTTGCAGCTTCCTGATGAATGTGAGTGGGTTGTATGGATTGACCCGCCACCGACCGAACGTGTTGCTCGTGCATTTGAGGAGCTTCATGCAGGATTGGAGAAGAGCTGGCTAAAATCTCATGATTTAGAGAGGAGGGTGATGTATCTAACCGAGAAGAACAAGAAACTGAAGCTGAGGATGAAAAAGAGGAACGAGCCTATGCAAGCATGGGGATTTATCATAGTTCTTGGTATTAGCATTGTGGCCACATTTGTTTCTAGGTGGTCTAATAATCCATACTAAATGGATTTCTCTTTGTAGTGTATGTTGTGATGGAGCTTGGTTTGGGTATGTATTATCAGAGAACAATGCTGTGATTTGGGAATGTTGTGATGTTGCTATTTGGAAATGACTCAAGAATCTTGCTTTGATCGATGACTGAAATAGCATAGATTGAAATATTTGAACAAATGATCTGTTGTGACAAAATAGGAGCTCACAAAAATATTTGAAAGTAGCATCTCACAAGATAGCAGCTCACATAATATTCAAAACTAGCAGCTCACAAAATAGCATAAATTCATCATTGCACAAAAGGAGCATTGCACATTCAAGATAGTAGCTCACAAGTTCACCATTACATAAGTTCATAATTTCAGCATCACACACTTAAGATAGCAGCTAACAAGTTCACAAATAGTTGTTAAACAACAAAAACAGCAGTAAATGATTCCAGTCACAGGTCTTTCATCTTCTTGCTCCTGGTGTTGCAAGCAGGGTTAGTTAAGAGCCTTGAACTCCTCCTTGTGGTGACAGTTTTGCTCACTTCTTTGCTTAGCTGGTTGCTTCCAGTTACAGATCCTACTGTAGGATCTGGTGCAAACTTGAGCCTCTTCTTGGCTGGTGACATCCCTCTATCAGCTGCCTTTTTGTAGTTCTTCCTTGGGCTAAAATTGAAATGAGAACATTAAATGCAGCAAAAAAGGAAATGAGAACATCAAATGAAGCAAAAATTGAAATGAGAACATCTGTAGTAGTTGCACCTTACAGCAGATGACACTGTTGGTGCATCTGTAGCAATTGCAGCATCAGGTTCAACCTCTATAGCATTTTCAGCATCAGGTTCAACCTCTGTAGCATTTTCAGCATCTGTTTCAACCTCACTAGCATTTTCAGCATCTGTTTCAGCATCTAAATGATCATCTGTTGCATTTTCAGCCCCCCAGTGCTCTTCTTCCCCAAAAGCTGGGTCAATGGATTCCTTGCAGTGAGTGCCACGATGGCCAAGCCTTCCACACCTGCCACATTTCTTTCTCCTTCCTCTAAGTCCTTTCCCTCAGATTTTGCCCTAATTCTTGTCTTCCTAGGTCTACCAGGGGCCCTGTTTTGCAATGGAGCAGACAATTTAAACCCAGGGTCCACCACATCCCACTATTGTTTGCCCTCCATTGGAGGCAAATTTTCAGCATAAGTAGCATTGAATCTAGCAACAGAAAAGTACTCATGTACATACTGATCAATCTCACTTACTGGGCCTCTCATTGAAGTAATAAAATACAAAGCATGTATGCAAGGCTGTCCAGTTAACTGCCACTTTCTCTATTATAAACTGTCTTATTTTGTCTAGCAAGTCCACAATGTGTACACCCTTCCATTTTTTAATCTTTGAATTAAAGGACTCAGCTAGATTGTTATTAACATAATCTACTTTACATACTTCATTGAACAGTGACCTTGCCCATAGCTTGCTATGATGCTCCTCTAAGTACTCCTTCACACCAGGCTTACTGTGCAACTGCCTAAGATGGTAGTTGTGTTTCTTTATGATGTATGTCAATGAGCAGGGCTATAAATTTTCATCAAAGAATTTTCCTCTAAACTTTTTTGTGAAATTTGCAGCCAAATGCCTCATGCATTCTCTGTGCTCCACACCTGGGAACACATCTTCCACTGCAGTCTCCAGGCCTTTGCATGCATCAGTGTGGATAATAAGACCTGGTGGGTGTCCTATAAGCTCTCTTAAGTTCTGAAAAAACCAAGTCCAACTGTCTATGCTTTCACCCTCTAGAACTCCATATGCAACTGGGAAGATCCAATTGCAAGCATCCACAGCACATGCACTAACTAGTTGCCCTCTAAACCTACCATTTAATGCAGTGGCATCTACTGCAAGATAAGGCTTACATCCATTCAAAAAACCTTGCCAACATGCTTTGAAAGAAACAAATACTCTTCTAAAGCACTCTTTCTGTCTACTCTTCCCATTTAGTTTGTACTGCACAAGTGTGTTTATCAATGGTAACTACACTACCAGGAGATGCTTTCTCCACTTCTGCCTTGAAGGTATACAGTAACTGGAAAGAGTCAACCCACTTACCATAGATATTGTCAAGTGCCATTTGCTTCCCATAGAATACTCTCATATATAGAACTGCCAGGCCATACTTCTCTTCAAATTTTTCTGCAATTCTGTTGGTCCCACTTCTGAATCCTCTAAAACCCAGGTCTTCATAGCACCAGCAACCCATCTACTCTTAGCTGACTTCAATCTTTTTCTCCTGTTCACACTGGGACATGTATGAGCAGTTTTGTTCACCTTAACCTGCATTCATGAAAGTTCAGACACATGTTAGAACCTATGTGCTGCAACAAACAAACAAAATACAGTATCAATGCTGCTAACTACAAATGCAATGTTAGTTGCTATATTTGATACCTGAAACAGTGTGCTATGTCTCATTAAGGAGGCATGCATCCTCCATTGACACCTCTTATAAGCACAATGCACTGTCAACCTAGTACTGTCACTCTTGTCTATCACAAATTCACTTTGAGTCTTTATTGAGAAGGTTGCAAGAGCATTTCTACAGTCTAAAGCACTGGAAAATATTGTTCCCTGTGCCAAAGAAGGATCATCCCTATTGTATTGCACATCTGGTCTTTCCTCATCAGATGTTTCATAGTATCCCATGTCCCTGTCCTCCTCCTTCTCATCTTCACCTGCCTCAGCAAACATGCCTTCAGGGGGTGGAACATAATCTTCCCCCTCATGATCTTTCACCTTGCCCTTCTTCCTTGTTACAAACTGTGGAAACAACTTTTCATCCTCATCATCACTTGGCCAATCATCTGGTAGTCCCTCTTCAGTATAGGGGTCAACTGAATCTCTACTATGAGAGGGACCTGCATTCTTAGGAACTTCTACAGTAGGTGTTCCTGGTGCCTGCATGGAACTGATGCTGCCTCTACTATGAGTTGTTCTTTTCCTGCCCCTTGATTGGCTGGTCCTACCTTTATCTCTAGACCTAGGCTGAGATCTTGTTCCTCTGCTCTCTGGCTCTCCTCTCTTCCTTTGTATGACACTGATTTCTAGTTTAGCAGGGAAAGAATCATGTATTGCAAACATGATACCAAGCTCATCATCACACTGGACAGGGACCCAAGCTGTTTTGTCAATGTCCCAGTACCTGAATTCCACTGCATCATATAGACACCATGGATATTGAGCACATATGGCAGATCTAAACTGATTAAAAGTCCATTGATTGTCAGCAACAAAAGGAAAAGAGAATCCTGTATTGGTTGCTTTTGTGCCAGCTCTAGCTAGAAGTGTGGTTTCCATTCTACATTCCATCCCAACTGCTCTATCGGGGTCGATCCTATGATGACCATGGAAAACAGAGACAGATCCCAACGCCATGAGCACTATGAACTAGGTCAACAAATCCCAAATCGAACTACAAATGGCATGAGACTCTGCCAGATTAGAAGAGAAACTTACCCCGCCGAAGCATGCTTCTGTGGCTGCGGTGTGCTCCCTCGTTTGCCGTCGCCGCCGCTGTCGCCGCAACTGCTATCCCCATCCATCCGCCGCCACAGTCGTTGTAGTAGAGTGCGGCGCAGAGTCAAATCTGAAGCTCCACCCTGGCTGCCATCAGGAGATCGAGCCTTGCGAGTTGGATCGAGCGAGCTAGGGTTAGGGTTACGGCGGGAGGCGATTTGGGGGAGAAAGAGAGAGCGTGCGGCTCGGGCGAGAGAATGAGAGGGAGAGAGAGTGAACAGGTGACCTTGGCCCTGGTGTAAGGACGGAGGGGCAAAAATGTCAAAGAAATGGCCGCTTACTAGTCAAATAGCCTTGACTGGACGGAAACGGCACGGAAGGGCAATTCTATAAGGGAACATGACGGCGGAGGGGTATTTTTGAGCAGGCTTGCGAATTAGGGGCAAATGTGAGTAGTGGGTTCGAGTTAGGGATACAGATGTAAAAGACCCATAACGAAATGTAATGAAGGAGTAAGCCAGTGCCACATATGTTGGGCCGCAAACTGTTTCCATTATAATTTGATTGATACGTCAAAGCGTATTTGTACAAATAATGCGATAAGCAACGGGGCTATTTAACATGCTGAGACCAAGGGGAGGCTGCCTGCGGGCCCTGAAAATAGGTAAAGTGATCGTCAAGAAGACCATCTAGATATTCTACCACACGTCTATGCGGCTTGCCTCCTTGGTATGTGTATCCTTCGAAAGGATCGACGATCAGGCTGTCGTGAGGGGCCTGTGGAACAGAAACCTAAAAAGGATGGAAAGAAAAGGGAAAGTATGGGTGCCCAGATAAGGTCGAGCCGTATTGTGGACCATGGTCGAGTTATGCCTCCGTCTTTGCCCATGGTATTTTGAGTGCGTAGTTATGTACGCGCGGTACGTACACTGCCATTTGGTCGGGACTGAGACGGAGGCCGAATTGCTAGTCGAACTCCTGACGAGCTGGACTGTCATGCTGCGGAGTAGTCCGGACTCGTTTAAAACTGTTCGGGGCTTGACCGCCGAATTGATGTTCTGCTTGATAAGGCCGCCCTGTACTTCCGCTGCCAGGGCTGCGGTGTGCTCCTCGGTACGAAGGGAGCGTTCCATGTTTCCATTGACTGTTATGACACCGCATGGGCATTTTAAGTTTGAGATAGGCATAGTGTAGCACCACATTGAAATGAGCGAATGCGGTTCGTCCGAGCAGTGCGTGATAGCCACTGCAGAAGGGAACGATGTCGAAGATCAAGTCTTCACTTCAGAAGTTGTCCAGCGACCCGAAGACAACTTCCAATGTGATTGAGCCCATGCAGCGGGCCTCTACACCTGGTATTACTCCTTTGAAGGTAGTTTTTGTGGGCTTGATCCTTGACTGATCGATGCCCATCTTGCGGACAGTGTCCTGATAAAGCAGGTTAAGGCTGCTGCCGCCGTCCATGAGGACTCGCGTGAGGTGGAATCCATCAATGATTGGGTCGAGGACCAGTGCGGCTGAGTCGCCGTGATGAATACTGGTCGGATGGTCCCTGCGATCGAAAGTGATCGGGCAAGATGACCATGGGTTGAACTTTGGGGCGACTGGCTCTATCGCATAGACATCCCTGAGCGCGCGTTTGTGCTCCCTCTTGGGGATATGAGTAACGTATATCATGTTCACCGTTTTGACTTGGGGGGCAACTTTTTCTGTCCCCCTGTGTTCGGTGAACGGGGCTCCTCATCATCGTCCTCACTTGGTGACCCCTTCTCATTGTTCTCGGTATTTAACTTTCCAGCCTGTTTAAAGACCCAACAGCTTTTGTTGGTATGATTGGCGGGTTTATCGGGGGTGTCGTGGATCTGACATGGACGATCGAGTATTCGGTCCAAGCTGGATGAGCCCAGATTACTTCTTTTAAATGGCTTCTTCCGCTGACCGGACTTGGAGCCACTAAATCCGGCGTTGACCGTCGTGTCATCGGTATTGTCACCATTGCTTCGACGCTTGTGTCTGTTGCGTCGGGGCTTGTCGTTGCTATTTCTGGCTTTGGAGGTGCCAGGTTCGCTTGCATTATTATTGCTACAGGCTAGCCAACTATCTTCGCCTGTGCAAAAGCGGGTCATAAGTGCCGTGAGGGCTGCCATGGAATTTCGGATTTTCTTGGCCGAGGTGTCGGGCGAGCCATTCGTCGCGGATGCTATGCTTAAAGGCCGCTAGGGCTTCGGCATCCGGATAGTCGACGATCTGGTTCTTTTTAGTTAGAAACCTAGTCTAGAATTTCCTGGCTGACTCTCTGGGCTGTTGAACTATGTGACTTAAGTCATCGGCATCCGGAGGTCGGACGTATGTACCCTACAAGTTGTCGCGGGAAGCGTCTTCCAAGTCCTCCCAGCTGCCAATAGAGTTTTCTGGCATGCTGTTTAAACAGTGTCGAGATGGTCCTTTGAGCTTTAGCGGGAGATATTTGATGGCATGAAGATCATCGCCGCGAGCCATATGAATATGGAGAAGAAAGTCCTCAATCCATACTGTGGGATCTGTTGTTCCATCATATGATTTGATATTCATGGGTTTAAACCCTTCTGGGAATTCATGCTCCATTACTTCGTTAGAGAAGCAGAGGGGGTGTGCGGCTCCTCTATATCGGGCCAAGTCGTGATGAAGTTCGGATGGAGTCCGTCTACGATTTTCGGCCTGGATGTGGTTATGCTTGTCACGCCCGGCTAGATAGCCGTCCTCGCGCATCGGGGCGCGCCCCCTCGATCCGTACATCGATCTGGTCTGACCTGCTCTATTTTCCAGGTCCTGCCGTAGGTCGTATGTATATCCCTGAGCTGTTGTGTCTCTACCTTTACGGCGAGGTATTGCGGGCTGGTGATCGGCTTGAGCCGCCAGCTTGTCACGACCACGTGGTGGTCGGCCTGCCACGTTATGCGCTGATGGTAGGGGCTCCAGCGCCTCGTCGTCGAATTGAGGTAGTAGCTTGCGCTTCGGGTAACTCTTGGTTGGGCGTTCGAGGCCGCATTCCTCGGCTGCCAGGACATTAGTCCACCTATCGTTGAGCAGATCTTGGTCAGCTTGAAGCTGCTGCTGTTTCTTTTCAGGCTCCTTGAAGTGGCTATTAGCCGGCGCTTAAAGTGCTCCTGCTCAAGGGGTTCCTCAAGCACGATAAAGTCTTTGTCGCCGAGGCTCACCTCATCCTCGGAGAGTGGAAGGTAATTATTGTCCTCCGAGTCTTCGTTTGCAGCCTGCTCATCAGGGCTAATTTGCCCATCTTCCCGGTCGTCGTGTCCGGAGGTTGGCTCGACGGGGTTTTCTTGGTCTTCGGCATCATCCAGAGTATTGTTATCTCCGGTGTCAGTGTTGCTGTCTTTTCCACGGCGTGATTTAGAGCAGCGCCGCTGACGTCGGCGCTTTGGTTGTATCTCAGGAGGTGTATCCTCAACTGGATTTTTCTCGTTATCGCCGTTATCTTCTTTGGGTGTATCCACCATGTACACGTCATACGAAGAGGTGGCCGTCCAACGTCCGGTAAACGGTGGGTTTTGTGCCTGTTCTTCTCCGGCATCGTCGTCCATATCGTCGATGTCTTCGGAGCCGTAGTTGAGCATATCGGTTAAGTCCTCGACGGTGGCTATGAAGTGGGTGGTGGGTGGGATGTAAAATTCCCCGCTCTCAGCCCCTAGTCCGGGCTGGGCGTAGTTCAGACGTTGCCCCTCTGTAATGACGAGGGATCGCATTAAGTCCAGAGCCTTAAAGGTGAGGTTTGGCCAGGGAGGAGAGGGTTCATGGAGTATGGTAGGAAGGAAACTCCTTGGTCGAACTCACAAAATGCTGACTCCGAGGGTCCGGAGCCAGTATTCGGAGAAGAGTTCGGATTTATGATGATGGCTGGTGACACTACTTCCTCCGACTCTCCCGGGCTAGGCTCGATAGCAGCTGAGAGTCCGGCGGGCTCAGGAATCCCGTCTTCGGACCCGGTGATGCACTCCGGATCTAAGGCTAGAGCGAGGGTTGGGGTCGCGAACCCTTGGAAGATCAAGTCCCCTCGGATATCAGCGACATAATCTAGATTTCCAAAACTAATCTGTGACCTGGGGCATAGCTGTCGATCTGCTCTAGATGGCCAAGCGAGTTGACTCGCAGTGCGAAGCCGCCGAACACAAAGATCTGGCCAGGGAGAAAGACCTCCCTCAGGGCAGCATTCTTGTAGAATACTGATGGAGCCATCAAACCTTGTGACGATGACACAACGGAAGTCTCAATGAAAGCACCAATGTCGGTGTCAAAACCGGCAGATCTTGGGTAGGGGGTCCCGAATTGTGCGTCTAAGGATCGAAGGTAACAGGAGACAGGAACACGATGTTTACCCAGGTTCGGGCCCTCTTGATGGAGGTAATACCCTACTTCCTGCTTGATTATCTTGGATGAATATAGGGTTTACAAGAGTTGATCTACCTCGAGATCGTAATAGCTAAACCCTAGATGTCTAGCATGTATGATTCTGATTATGATTGCCTCTACGGACTAAACCCTCCGGTTTATATATACATCGGAGGGACCTAGGGTTATACAGAGTCGGTTTACAGAGGAAGGAATCTTCATATCCGAACGCCAAGCTTGCCTTCCACGCCAAGGAGAGTCCCATCCGGCCACAGGAAGAAGTCTTCTGTCTTGTATCTTCATGGCCCATTAGTCCGGCCCATGTCACATAGCCCGGACGCCCGAGGACCCCTTAATCCAGGACTCCCTCTCCCTCCTTTATATACGGGGGCAGGGGCACCCCAAAGCATATCAATTGTTTCTTAGCCGTGTGCGGTGTCCCCCTCCACCGTTTACTCCTCCGGTCATATTGTCATAGTGCTTAGGCGAAGCCCTGCACGGATCACATCACCATCACCGTCACCACGACGTCGTGCTGACAAAACTCTCCCTCGACACTTTGCTGGATCAAGTGTTCGAGGGACGTCATCGAGCTGAACGTGTGCTGAACTCGGAGGTGCCGTACGTTCGGTACTTGATCGGTTGGATCACAAAGACGTTCGACTACATCAACCGCGTTAAACTAATGCTTCCGCTTTCGGTCTACGAGGGTACGTGGACACACTCTCCCCTTCTCGTTGCTATGCATCTCCTAGATAGATCTTGCTTTATCGTAGGAATTTTTTTGAAATTGCATGCTACATTCCCCAATAGTGGCATCCGAGCCAGTTCTATGCGTAGATGATATCCATGAGTAGAACACAAAGAGTTGTGGGCGACATAGTCATACTGCTTACCACCAACGTGTTATTTTGATTCGGCGGTATTGTTGGATGAAGCAGCCCGAACCAACCTTACATGACCATGTTCAAGAGACCGGTTCCACCGACAGACATGCAACTTGTTTTGCATAAAGGTGGCTGGCGGGTGTCTATTTCTCCAACTTTAGTTGAATAGAATTTGACTACGGCCGGCCCTTGTTGAAGGTTAAATTAACACACTTGACGAAACATCGTTGTGGTTTTGATGCGTAGGTAAGAACGGTTCTTACTAGAAGCCCGTAGCAGCCACGTAAAACTTGCAACAACAAAGTAGAGGACGTCTAACTTGTTTTTGCAGGGCATGTTGTGATGTGATATGGTCAAGACTTGATGTGATATACGTTATTGTATGAGATGATCATGTTTTTGTAAAACTTATCGACAACTGGCAGGAGCCTTATGGTTGTTGCTTTATTGAATGAAATGCAATCGCCATGTAATTGTTTTACTTTATCACTATGGGTTAGCAATAGTTGTAGAAGCAATAGTTGGCGAGACGACAACGACGCTACGATGGAGATCAAAGTGTCAAGCCGGTGACGATGGAGATTATGACGGTGCTTTGGAGATGGAGATCAAAGGCACAAGATGATGATGGCCATATCATGTCACATAATTTGATTGCATGTGATGTTTATCCTTTATGCATCTTATTTTGCTTAGTACGGCGGTAGCATTATAAGATGATCCCTCACTAAAATTTCAAGGTATAAGTGTTCTCCCTGAGTATGCACCCTTGCGATAGTTCGTCGTGCTGAGACACCACGTGATGATCGGGTGTGATAAGCTCTACGCTCACATACAACGGGTGCAAGACAGTTTTGCACATGCGGAATACTCGGGTTAAACTTGACGAGCCTAGCATGTACAGACATGGCCTTGGAAAACTGAGACCGAAAAGTCGAACATGAATCATATAGTAGATATGATCAACATAGAGATGTTCACCATTGAAAACTACTCCATCTCATGTGATGATCGGACATGGTTTAGTTGATATGGATCACGTGATCATTTAGATGACTTGAGGGATGTCTATCTAAGTGGGAGTTCTTAAGTAATATGATTAATTGAACTTAAATTTATCATGAACTTAGTCCTGATAGTTTTTGCATATCTATGTTGTAGATCAATGGCACGTGCTACCGTTCCCTTGAATTTTAATGCGTTCCTAGAGAAAGCTAAGTTAAAAGATAATGGTAGCAACTACACGGACTGGTTGCATAACTTGAGGATTATCCTCATTGCTACACAGAAGAATTACGTCCTTGATGCACCGCTAGGTGCAAGGCCTGCTGCAGGAGCAAATGCTGACGTTATGAACGTCTGGCAAGCTAAATCTGATGACTACTCGATAGTTCAGTGTGCCATGCTTTATGGCTTAGAATCGGGACTTCAAAGACGTTTTGAACGTCATGGAGCATATGAGATGTCCCAGGAGTTGAACTTCATGGATCAAAGATGTCTCAGAATGTCTGGGTACCATAACTACTTGACTTAGCTGGGAGTTAATCTTCCGGATGATAGTGTCATTGATAGAGTTTTTCAATCACTGCCACCAAGTTATAAAGGCTTCGTGATGAACTATAATATGCCAGGGATGAACAAGACGATTCCCAAGCTCTTTGCAATGCTCAAGGCTGCAGATGGTGTTGATGGAGCATCAAGTGTTGATGGTTAACAAGACCACTAGTTTCATGAAAAAGGGCAAAGGAAAGAAGGGGAACTTCAAGAAGAATAGCAAGCAATTTGCTGCTCCCTGGAAGAAGCCCAAATCTGGACCTAAGCCTGAAACTGAGTGCTTCTACTACGAAGGGACTTGTCATTGGAAGCGGAACTGCACCAAGTATTTGGCAGATAAGAAGGATGGCTAAGTGAACAAAGGTATATCGATATACATGTTATTGATGTGTACCTTACTAATGCTTGTAGTAGCGCCTGGGTATTTGAGACTGGTTCTGTTGCTCATATTTGCAACTCGAAATAGGGGCTACGGATTAAACGAAGATTGGCTAAGGACGAGGTGATGATGCGCGTCAGAAATGGTTCCAGGGTCGATGTGATCGCCGTCGGCATGCTACCTCTACATCTACCTTCGGGATTAGTTTTAGACCTGAATAATTGTTATTTGGTGCCAGCGTTGAGCATGAACATTATATCTGGATCTTGTTTGATGCGAGAAGGTTGTTCATTTAAATCAGAGAATAATGGTTGTTCTATTTATATGAGTAATATCTTTTATGGTCATGCACCCTTGATGGGTATATCTACTTATTGAAACACAAGTATGAAACATTTGAAAAGTTCAAATAATTTCAGAGTGAAGTGGAAAATCATCATAACAAGAAAATAAAGTTTCTACGATCTGATCGCGGAGGCGAATATTTGAGTTATGAGTTTGGTCTTCATATAAAACAATGTGGAATAGTTTCGCAACTCACGTAACTTGGAACACCACAACGTAATGGTGTATCCGAACATCGTAACCGTACTTTATTAGATATGGTGTGATCTATGATGTCTCTTACTGATTTACCACTATTGTTTTGGGGTTATACATTAGAGACAACTGCATTCACGTTAAATAGGGCATCATCTAAATCCGTTGAGATGACACCATATGAACTGTGGTTTGGCAAGAAACTGGAGCTGTCGTTTCTTAAATTGGGGTTGAGATGCTTATGTGAAAAAGCTTCAGCCTGATAAGCTCGAACCCAAATCGAAGAAGTGTGTCTTCATAGGATACCCAAAAGAAACTGTTGGGTACACATTCTATCACAGATCCGAAGGCAAGATATTTGTTGCTAAGAATGGATCCTTTCTAGAGAAGGAGTTTCTCTCAAAAGAAGTGAGTGGGAGGAAAGTAGAACTTGATGAGGTAGTTGTACCTTCTCTCGAGTTGGAAAGTAGTTCATCACAGAAATCAGTCCCAGTGATGCCTACACCAATTAGTGAGGAAGTTAATGATGATGATCATGAAACTTCAGATTAAGTTACTACCGAACCTCGTAGGTAAACTCGAGTACGTTCCGCACCAGAGTGGTACGGTAATCCTGTTCTGGAAGTCATGTTACTAGACCATGACGAACCTACGAACTATGAGGAAGCGATGATGAGCCCAGATTCCGTGAAATGGCTTGAGGCCATGAAATCTGAGATGGGATCCATGTATGAGAACAAAGTATGGACTTTGGTTGACTTGCCCGATGATCGTCAAGCCATAGAGAATAAATGGATCTTCAAGAAGAAGACTAACGCTGATGGTAATGTTACTGTCTACAAAGCTCGACTTGTTGTGAAAGGTTTTCGACAAGTTCAAGGAGTTGACTATGATGAGACCTTCTCACCCGTAGCGATGCTTATGTATGTCCGAATCATGTTAGCAATTGCCGCATTTTATGATTATGAAATTTGGCAAATGGACGTCAAAACTGCAATACTTAATGGACTTCTTAAAGAAGAGTTGTATATGATGCAACCAGAAGGTTTTGTCGATCCTAAAGGTGGTAACAAAGTGTGCAAGCTCCAGCAATCCATTTATGGACTGGTGCAAGCCTCTCGGAGTTGGAATATACGCTTTGATAGTGTGATCAAAGCATATGGTTTTATACAGACTTTTGGAGAAGCATGTATTTACAAGAAAGTGAGTGGGAGCTCTGTAGCATTTCTAATATTATATGTGGATGACATATTGTTGATTGGAAATGATATAGAATTTCTCGATAGCATAAAAGGATACTTGAATAAGAAATTTTTCATGAAAGACCTCGGTGAAGCTGCTTATATATTGGGCATCAAGATCTATAGAGATAGATCAAGATGCTTAATTGGACTTTCACAAAGCACATACCTTGATAAAGTTTTGAAGAAGTTCAAAATGGATCAGTCAAAGAAAGGGTTCTTGCCTGTGTTACAAGGTGTGAAGTTGAGTCAAACTCAATGCCCGACCAATGCAGAAGATAGAGAGAAAATGAAAGTCATTCCCTATGCCTCAGCCATAGGTTCTATCATGTATGCAAGGCTGTGTACCAAACCTGATGTGTGCCTTGCTATAAGTTTAGCAAGGAGGTACCAAAGTAATCCAGGAGTGGATCGCTGGACAGCAGTCAAGGACATCCTGAAATACATGAAACGGACTAAGGATATGTTTATCATTTATGGGGGTGATAAAGAGCTCGTCGTAAATGGTTCCGTCGATGCTAGCTTTGACACTGATCTGGATGACTCTAAGTCGCAAACCGGATACGTATTTATATTGAATGGTGGAGCTGTCAGTTGGTCCAGTTCCAAGCAGAGCGTCGTGGCGGGATCTACATGTGAAGCAGAGTACATAGCTGCTTCGGAAGCAGCAAATGAAGGAGTCTGGATGAAGGAGTTCATATCCGATCTAGGTGTAATACCTAGTGCATCGGGTCTAATGAAAATCTTTTGTGACAATACTGGAGCAATTGCCTTAGCGAAGGAATCCAGATTTCACAAAACAACCAAACACATCAAGAGACACTTCAACTCCATCTATGATCAAGTCAAGGAGGGAGACACAGAGATTTGCAAAATACATACGGATCTGAATGTTGCAGACCCGTTGACTAAGCCTCTTCCACAAGCAAAACATGATCAACACCAAGACTCCATGGGTGTTAGAATCATTACAATGTAATCTAGATTATTGACTCTAGTGCAAGTGGGAGACTGAAGGAAATATTCCCTAGAGGCAATAATAAAGTTGTTATTTATATTTCCTTATATCATGATAAATGTTTATTATTCATGCTAGAATTGTATTAACCGGAAAATTGATACATGTGTGAATACATAGACAAAACAAAGTGTCCCTAGTATGCCTCTACTTGACTAGCTCATTAATCAAATATGGTTAAGTTTCCTAACCGTAGACATGTGTTGTCATTTGATAAACGGGATCACATCATTAGGAGAATGATGTGATGGACAAGACCCATCTGTTAGCTTAGCATAATGATCGTTAAGTTTTACTGCTATTGCTTTCTTCATGACTTATACATATTCCTTTGACTATGAGATTATGCAACTCCCGAATACCTGAGGAACACCTTGTGTGCTATCAAACGTCACAATGTAACTGAGTGATTATAAAGATGCTCTATAGGTGTCTCTGAAGGTGTTTGTTCGGTTGGCATAGATCGAGATTAGGATTTGTCACTCCGAGTATCGGAGAGGTATCTTCGGGCCCTCTCGGTAATGCACATCATGATAAGCCTTGCAAGCAATGTGACTAATGAGTTAGTTGCGGGACAATGCATTAGGGAACGACTAAAGAGACTTGCTGGTAACGAGATTGAACTAGGTATGAGGATACCGACGATCGAATCACGGGCAAGTAACATACTGATGACAAAAGGTATGACGTATGTTGTCATTGCGGTTTGACCGATAAAGATCTTCGTAGAATATGTAGGAACCAATATAAGCATCCACGTTCCGCTGTTGGTTATTGATCGGAGATGTGTCTCGGTCATGTCTACATAGTTCTCGAACCCGTAGGGTCCACACGCTTAACGTTCGATGACGATTTGTATTATGAGTTATGTGTTTTGGTGACCGAAGATTGATCAGAGTCCTGGATGAGATCACGGACAAGACGAGGAGTCTCAAAATGGTCCAGAGGTAAAGATTGATATATTGGACAATAGTATTCGGACACCAGAATGGTTTCAGAGTGTTTCGGATATTTATCGGAGTACCGAGGGGTTACCGGAACCCCTCGGGGAAAGTAATGGGCCTCATGGGCCATCGGGGAGAGAGAGGACAGCCCACAGGGGTGTGGCGCCCCCCCATGGGGAGTCCGAATTGGACAGGGGGAGGGGGCGCGGCCCCCCTTTCCTTCTCCCTCTCCCTCTCCTTCCCCCTTTCCCCCTCTGAAAGAAGGAAGGGGGGCCGAATTGGACTTGGAGTCCTAGTAGGACTCCTCCCCCTTGGAGGCGCGCCTAGGCCGGCCTCCTCCCTCTCCCTCCTTTATATACGGGGGAAGGGGGCACCCCAAAGCACATCAATTGTTTCTTAGCTATGTGCGGTGCCCCCCTCCACCGTTTACTCCTCCGGTCATATTGTCATAGTGCTTAGGCGAAGCCCTGCGCGGATCACATCACCATCACCGTCACCACACCGTCGTGCTGACGAAACTCTCCCTCGACACTTTGCTGGATCAAGAGTTCGAGGGACATCATTGAGCTAAACGTGTGCTGAACTCGGAGGTGTCGTACGTTCGGTACTTGATCGGTGGATCGCGAAGACGTTCGACTACCTCAACCGCGTTAAACTAATGCTTCCGCTTTCGGTCTACGAGGGTACATGGACACACTCTCCCCTTCTTGTTTCTATGCATCTCCTAGATAGATCTTGCGTGATCGTAGGAAATTTTTTGAAATTGCATGCTACGTTCCCCAACATTGACCTTGAGTTGGCTCTTGATCTTGCACATCTTGAGCACCATCTTGAGCTTGCTCTTGACCTTGAGCGCGCTCGGAGGCATGAACTTGGTCTTGGGCATCATTTTGGCACATCACCACCTCCATGGGGTTGATCTTGCCCTTTATCTTGTTCATTGGGTTGAGGGCCTTCATTTTGTTCTTCGGAAGCGTGTGCGGCTAGTGTAGGTGATGGCTCGACTTGAGTAGAGCATTGTCCTTCTCCTTCGAGGGTTCCTCAATGGGGAGTATTTGACCAATCCCCATTCTTCTTATGGCTTGAGGAATAATTTCATCACCTGCATCACATAGACCACTTTGCTCCACTTGGGAGCCTTCATTCTCATCAAAATCCATTTTACACATATCCTCAATGAGTCCGGTGGACTTGTTGAGGACACGGTAAGCATGAGAGTTTGTAGCATGACCAACAAATATGCCCTCCTGAGCTCTAGGTTCAAATTTAGACAAACGAACACCTTTCTTGAGAATGAAACACTTACAAGCGAACACCCAGATGTACTTGAGATTGGGCTTGTTGCAGGTAAGTATCTCATATGGAGTCTTGTTCAAGCCTTTGCGGAGGTAGAGCCTATTGGATGCATGGCATGGGTGTTGATGGCTTCGGCCCAAAAGTTGTGCGGAGACTTGAATTCTACCATCATGGTCCTTGCCGCATCCATCAACGTCCGGTTCTTCCTCTCCGCCACACCATTTTGTTGAGGAGTATAGGGTGCGGCATATTGGTTCTTGATCCCCTCATCACTGAGAAACTCATCCAAGGTGTAGTTCTTGAACTCGATGCCGTTGTCACTTCTAATCATCAAGATCTTTGCATTATGTTGACGTTGAGCTTCATTTGCAAAGTTGATGACGGTTTATTGAGTCTCACTCTTCCTCTTGAAGAAGTATACCCATGTGTATCTTGAGTAGTCATCCACAATCACCAAGAAATACTTTCTTCCACCAAGACTATCGAAGGATGGAGGACCAAAGAGATCCATGTGTAGGAGCTCCAAGGGCCTCTTTGAGTAGATGATAGTCGATAGACGGTGAGCCGTTCCATGAAGCTTTCCTTTGATACAGGCACTGCAAGCACGGTCTTTGGCAAAACTCACATTTGTTAGTCCGTGCGCGTGGTCACCTTTGAGGAGACTCTGCAAAGATCTCATATTGACATGGGCTAGTCGGCGATGCCAAAGCCAACCCACATCAACTTTAGCCATTAGGCAAGTCACGGTCTTAGTGGGTCGTTCCAAAAAGTTCACCACATAGAGACCATTCTCAACATGCCCAACAAAGTGTACTTTAAGAGTCTTGCTCCACAAAAGGGCCACGGTATCAAGATCAAAGAATGTTGCAAAGCCCATAAGTGCAAGTTGATGAACGGAAAGTAAATTGTATGCAAGGGACTCAACAAGCATGACCTTCTCAATAGTTAAATCTTGAGAGATGACCACCTTACCAAGTCCCAATACCTTAGAAGTTGAGGCATCACCAAATTGGACATGGGTGGGCATAGATGGAATTGGATTCACATCCACGACCAAGTCCTTGCTCCCGGTCATATGATTTGTTGCTCCACTATCAAGCAACCATGATATTCCACCGGAAGCAAACTCCTACAAGAGATCAATGCTTGGATTTAGGTACCCATTTTTGAATGGGTCCTTTGATGTTAGCAACAAGGGTCTTAGGAACCCAAATAGACCATTCAATGTACTCATAGTAAGAACCAACGAATTTGGCATAAACATATCCATCACTAGTACGGCATAAAATGTAAGAAGGGTTAAAATCGACGGCTTTGTTGTTGGGAGCGGTTTTGCCCTTCTTGGCATTACCACCCACTTCCTTGTTCTTCTTCTTTTCATGAGTACCCTCTCCTGCCTTGATAAAGGTCTCCTTTAATTGGAGAGATTGCTTGGTCTTGTTCTTCTTCTTCTTCTTCTTCTTCTTCTTCTTCTTCTTCTTTGACTTGGGTACAAACCCAAGTCCTTCCTTTCCTACAACTTCCTTTTGATTGCTCAAAAGGTCGTTGAGGTTCTTCTCGCCTTGTATGCAGTTCACAAGGCCCTTCTCAAGTTGCTCTTTCAACTTAGAATTTTCCTCCACAAGATGCACATGCTCACAACAAGGGTTAGTAGCATGGGCATTATCAATTAGAACAAAAGAAGGGCAAGTGGAAATCTCCTTGGTTAGCTTCACTTGGAGTTGATCATGAGACTCTTTGAGAAAGGCATGAACACCCTTCAAGACCTTGTGAGCCTTGTCAAGTGTATCAAACTCTTCCTTGAGTCTAGCATGGCCAACCCCAAGTTCAGATTTCTCAGATTTAAGCACACGAGTAAGAACAATAGCATGATCAAGATCTTTTTTGCAATTTAGCATGACCAACATTGTGTGACTCCTCAAGAGTCAAAAGAAGATCTTGCTCTTCCTTTAGAGCAATGGAAAGATCCGCAATTTCATCGGCATAGTCACGACTATGCTCCTCCAACTTGGGGATAGTATCCTCATGAGACTCAATGATATCATTGGCCTCACCAAGTTGTTCCAAGAGAGCAACAAATTGCTTCTTGGACTCACCTTGAGCTTGCTCACAAACTTGGTGAACTCATTCTCATCAACTTTCTCCACCTCACTATCATCAACACAATCTAACAATGAAGGAGTAGTAATGATGGTGGTTTTGATGTTAGGAGTTACCTTGTTGATACCTTTGGCCATGAGACACTTGGCAATGGTGTTTTTGAAGGAAATATGCCCTAGAGGCAATAATAAAGCTATTATTTATTTCCTTATATCATGATAAATGTTTATTATTCATGCTAGAATTGTATTAACCGGAAACGTAATACTTGTGTGAATACATAGACAAACAGAGTGTCACTAGTATGCCTCTACTTGACTAGCTCGTTAATCAAAGATGGTTATGTTTCCTAGCCATTGACATGGGTTGTCATTTGATTAACGGGGTCACATCATTAGGAGAATGATGTGATTGACTTGACCCATTCCGTTAGCTTAGCACTCGATCGTTTAGTATGTTGCTATTGCTTTCTTCATGACTTATACATGTTCCTATGACTATGAGATTATGCAACTCCCGTTTACCGGAGGAACACTTAGTGTGCTACCAAACGTCACAACGTAACTAGGTGATTATAAAGGTGCTCTACAGGTGTCTCCGAAGGTACTTGTTGGGTTGGCGTATTTCGAGATTAGGATTTGTCACTCCGATTGTCGGAGAGGTATCTCTGGGCCCACTCGATAATGCACATCAATTAAGCCTTGCAAGCATTGACCCTAATGAGTTAGTTGCGGGATGATGTGTTACGGAACGAGTAAAGAGACTTGCCGGTAACGAGTTTGAACTAGGTATTGAGATACCGACGATCGAATCTCGGGCAAGTAACATACCGATGACAAAGGGAACAACGTATGTTGTTATGCGGTCTGACCGATAAAGATCTTCGTAGAATATGTGGGAGCCAATATGAGCATCCAGGGTCCGCTATTGGTTATTGACCGGAGACGTGTCTCGGTCATGTCTACATAGTTCTCGAACCCGTAGGGTCCGCACGCTTAACGTTTCGATGACAGTTATATTATGAGTTTATATGTTTTGATGTACCGAAGGTTGTTCGGAGTCCTGGATGTGATCACGGACATGACGAGGAGTCTCAAAATGGTCGAGACATGAAGATTGATATATTGGAAGCCTATATTTGGATATCGGAAGTGTTCCGGGTGAAATCGGGATTTTACCAGAGTACCGAGGGGTTACCGGAACCCCCCGGGGGCTTAATGGGCCATAGTGTCCTTTGTGGAGAAGAGGAGAGGCGGCCAGAGCAGGGCCGCGCGCCCCTCCCCCCTAGTCCGAATAGGACAAGGAGAGGGGGGCGGCGCCACCCCTTTCCTTCCTCTCTCCCTCCTCTTTCCCCCTCCACTCCTAATGCAACTAGGAAAAGGGAGGGAGTCCTACTCCCGGTGGGAGTAGGACTCCACCTGGCGCGCCCGTCCTGGCCGGCCGCACCTCCCCCCTTGCTCCTTTATATACGGGGGCAGGGGGCACCCTCCACCATAGTCCACCTCGATAATACTGTAGCGGTGCTTAGGCGAAGCCCTGCGTCGGTAGAACATCATCATCGTCACCATGCCGTTGTGCTGACGAAACTCTCGCTCAACACTCGGCTGGATCGGAGTTCGAGGGACGTCATCGGGCTGAACGTGTGCTGAACTCGGAGGTGCCGTGCGTTCAGTACTTGATCGGTCGGATCGTGAAGACGTACGACTACATCAACTGCGTTGTGCTAACGCTTCCGCTTTCGGTCTACGAGGGTACGTTGACAACACTCTCCCCTCTCGTTGCTATGCATCACCATGATCTTGCGTGTGCGTAGGATTTTTTTTGAAATTACTACGTTTCCCAACAGTTTTCGATGGGGGCACCGAAAAGAGACACCTTGGCGGGGGAAGATGTAGCAATAGCAATGGTTGCCGTTGCCATTCCTTCTCCACTTGTATCTTCCTCATCATCATCGGAGGTGTACTCTTCATGTGCCACCAAGCCCTTTGGAGGAAGCTTCTTGGCAAAGTTGTTCTTGCTAGGGAACACCTTGGCTGTATCCTTCCGAATGAGTTTGCCACCATTGTCTTCCCTCTTCTCGTAAGGGCAATCCACCACAAAGTGACTCACATTGCCACAATTGTAACAAGTTCTTACACGTTGCTTGATCTTTGACCCACTTGAATTGTTCTTGGTGAAGTTGGGCCTTGAGTTCCTCTTGTTGCTCCAAAATTGCCTTGACGCAAGAGCCATGTGTTCATGGTAAGCATACTTGGTGTCCTCGGGGCCACACTCTAGTTCTTGTTTCTCTTCTTCTTCCGAAATTTCCTTGGCCTTCAAAGCAAGGGTGGGAGTGCTTTTCTTTGACAGGACCCGAGTAAGAGCATTGTCGGCAGTTTTGTTCATGATGTTCATGGCAATAAACTCATCTAACACTTCACTTGATGTTAAGGAGTGAAAGTCCGGCCTTTGACACATCACGGAAGACATGGCCTTGTTGAATGGCATGATGGCCTTGAGGAACTTGCTCTTGATCCAAGTGTCATCAGTATCCTTACTTCCATGGTCTTGGAGAGCAACAGCAAGAGTAGTCACCCTCCGGTAAAGATCACGAGGATCCTCATCTTCAAGCATCACAATATCATCGGCCTCATCAAGGACCACTTCAAAGTTGGATCGTTGGATGCTTGAGCTCCCCTTGTACATTTGTCAAGGGGATGAACCCCGGGCAGGCAAGGGAACCTGGATCCTTTCCAAAAACATCGGGGCCAGCAACGCCCCTCAATCTAGCTCGCACTTGGCCGGGTTGCTCAACCCGACCAAGTCCCTCGACCCGGCCAAACTCCTCAACCTGGACCCAATGGCAGGGACGAGACGGCCGAACCCAGCGCGACCAAGACTTCTCCAACAAGCCAGCTCCCCCTTGGTGTGTTCCTCAACCCGGCCACGGGTCAGCTCCCGTCCCACCCCAGCCGTACGATGGGACGAGTCTCCATTCAGGGATGAGCGAGGCAACAGTGCACCACCAACTCCACTGGTTAGCCAAGGCATGGTAACAGTGCCCCACCTACTTGCTGACCAGGGTCGGCGTGGAAACAGTGCACCCTTCGTCATGGCTGACACCAGCAGCCGGCGACCTGACAGTGCGCCACTGTAGCAGACTCGACCCGGCCGCCCCGTGACGATTGACAAGACGGCGAATAGTGCCCCCTGGCACACGGGGCCCATGCCCGGAGAACCCAGCGAGCCATGACACCCGTCGGGTCCCAGCACCGGCTTCCCATACAATGACAACCCGGCCCCACGGCCTTGTAACATTACCATTGTACCCCTGGGGGGTTGACCCATAAAACCCCCCAGGAGCCCTCATGCATACGGGCGGACACAAGATCAACTAGACTAGCCACACACTAGGAGAGAGAGCAGCCTAAGCCTCGGCCTGCCTTCCTTCTTCCTCCATACAGCTCTAGGAACAACTCTGTACTGATATGTATAAACCAAACTCGGCAGGACTAGGGGTGTTATCTTGCCGGAGAGCCCCGAACCTCGGTATGTCTTGCGTCCGCGCTCGCTCATACCGACCTCGCCTCTGGAGCCCACCGGTGCCCTCGAGCCTCCTCCTCTCTTTAGCCATCCCTTGGCATCTGTCGTGCACCCACCACGACAGTTGGCACCCACCGTGGGGCAGCTCAAGGTCCCGGCCGGAGTCATGTTCTAGACGGGGCTCCTCTCCGACTCTAGCGAGCCCGTCACGCTGGCGGACGACGTCATCGACGCACTCGCCACCTACTTCGCCGCGCTACGCATCTCTGATGCGCCCGCGACCGATGAGTACCCCAGAAAGGTACTTGACATCTCTGACTCCCCCATCTCCCTCGGCGACGTCGCTCCCGCCGGGGCGATGGACCGCTGCATGGAGGTATTCGTCACTGACACCGGCGCTTCTTCTTCGTCCAGGGCGGCGAGGAAAGCCGCCGAAGCCAGGGCCGCAGTGGGTCGCGCGCTCGCCCAACCCGTTGCGTGCCACGATGCAGAGCCTTCACGTTCCCATCGCCATCGACGTCGACGCCTCCAATGTTGCCGAGACCCGGGCTCGGCTTGAGGAAGACCGCCAGTGCCTGCTGGACCTGTCCCAGATGCTCGCTGCCACGCAGCGCCGCCTGGACTCTGCTCAGCTGGAGCGCAACGCTGCCTACAGCTTCACGCCTGCCGCGGCCGAGCCAAGCCAGGTCGCCGACGTGCGGGCCCGGGGCGGCGCAATCCCTCCCGTCTACGAGACCCCCGTGAAGAATATGCGCGCCGCCCAGCCAGCCGCGGTCGGCCTGGACCAGCTCGTCGGTGAGGAGCTGAAGGACCACCTGAAGCGGGTGAACGACCTCCTCGACGCGGCCAACGCACAGCAGGACCGCCTCAACCAACTCGCCAAGCCGGCGGGGTCCGTCTCGATTCACACCAACGGCCCCGAGGACCAGCAGAACACGACGTCTTCGCTACCCGGCGATGCGCACTCCGGCCGCACCCAGACCCAGAACAACCGCGCCCCAACGACTACCGGTGGCTTGGGCAACGAGCCGGCCCCGGAAGACCAGCGCCGACATGACCCTCCCCTACAACCCGGCCGATGTCCGACTTCAGCTGACCCGACCCCCCGCGGCGCGGTCGCTAGCCGACTGGACCCGCGCGCCATCGATGACACCGACGCTCGCCACCGGCTCGACCAGCTCGCCCTCTCCCTAGAGCTAGAGGAGAACAACGCCGTCGGGCCGGCGTGCTTCGGCCCACGCATCCGGGATGAGCCCTTCCACAAAGGGTTCACGCTCCCCCGCGACACCCCCAAGTACAACGGCACCGTCAAGCCGGAGGACTGGCTCATCGACTACACCACCACCATCGGCATCGCGGGCGGCAACTGCCGTCTCGCCGTGCGGTATGCTCAGCACATGCTACAGGGCTCGGCCCGCACGTGGTTGAACAGCCTGCCGGCGGGCAGCATCAACGCGTGGGTCCATTTCGAGCAGGCCTTCGTACGCAACTTCACCGGCACCTACAACCGACCTGGCCGCCCCAGCTAGCTCGCCATGTGCGTGCAGGGGCCTACGGAGATCGGTCGCGGGTACCTCGCGTGCTGGACCGAACTCTGGAACAGCTGCGAGGGCGTCCACGAAGTCCAAGCCATCCAATACTTCGTCATCGGGTGCTGAGATGGCACCCTCCTCAAGCACAAGCTCTTGCGCCCCAAGCCGGCCACCATGGTCGCGCTCATGGTGATGGAGGAAAAGTACACCAACGCCAACTCCACCATGAAGATCCAGGTGGCGCTGGACGAAGCCGGCAAGGCAAAGTCGGTTCCCCCTCCCAAGCCGACAGGCGAAGGCAGCCGGCAACAGAACAACCAGCAGAACAACAAGCACGTGGCCGACCAGCCGGCTCAGCGCTACGACAACTGGCTCATCGCGGCCGGCGAACAGGCACCCGGGGCCGAGCCGGCAGCCAAACGCCGGCAAACCGGCAAGACGGCGTGGCAACCTGCCATGAGCTTCAAAGAGATGCTCGACGCTCCCTGTAAGCACCACAGCGGCGCGAGGCCGTCCACGCACACACTTCGGCAGCGCACCATCAGCAAGCGCATCATGCGGGGTGACATCCCGCCTTCTCCGGCTCCGTCTCGGGCTCCGGCAGCGGGGCTGCCGCCTCCGCCCCTCCTCCTCCGCCCTCGGTAGGTGGCACAATGCGCGAAGACATCTACCCCGACCAGAACGTGACCTACATCGTATTCACCAGCCTCGGTGATGAAAAGCGTAGCAAGCGCCTGCTCCGGCAGGAGGTGAACACCGTCGTCCCAGCCAAGCCGGAGTACATGCACTAGTCGGAGCGCCTAGTCACCTAGACCCGGGAAGACCACCCGACCGTCATGCCAAATCCGGGTGGCTACGCCCTCGTCCTCAACCCCACCATTGTCGCGCCTCGGCGCACATGCAAGTTCTCCCGGGTACTCATCGACGGCGGCAGCAGCATCAACATTCTCTACCGCGACACCATGACCAAGCTCAGCCTTGAAGCCAAGGACTTGGAGTCAACCCGGACGATCTTCCACGGCATCGTTCCCGGCCTCTCCTGCTCCCTAATCGGTCGGATCTGGCTCGACGTCCTATTCGGCACCAGCGACCACTTCTGGTGCGAGCCGCTCTAGTTTGAGGTGGTGGATCTGTCCAGCGCGTATCATGCGCTACTAGGCCGGCCCGCACTCACCAAGTTCATGGCGGTCCCCCACTACGCTTATATGAAGATGAAGATGTCGGATCTGAAGGGCCTCATCACCATCACCGGGGACTACCGCAAGTCCCTGGAGTGCGCCCGAGACGGTGCTAGACTGGCCGAGTCACTGGTCATAGCCGAGGAGCGGCGCCAGCTCGACCGGATCGTCGCGCTGGCCAACGAGATGCCGACCGTGCCGACTCCAGCCAAGGAGCCGGCCGACGAGGCCTCGTTCCATCCCTCCAAGGAGACTAAGAAGGTTAAGCTGAACCCGGAAGACCCCAGCTGTAGTAAGTACGTTGTCATGGGCACCCGCCTAGACAGCAAATAGGAAGGCGAGCTCGTCGACTTCCTCCGTGAGAATCGGGATATCTTCGCATGGACCCCAAAGGACATGTCGGGTATTCCGAGGAAGTACGTCGAGCACAAACTCCACGTCCGCAAGGACGCCAAGCCTGTCCGCCAACCCCTACGTCGTTCCTCCGAGGAGAAAAGAAGAACCATCAATGAAGAGGTCGCCAAGCTTTTGGCGGCCGGCTTCATCGTGGAGGTGTTCCACCCCGAGTGGCTGGCCAACCCAGCCCTCGTCCTAAAGAAGAACAAGACCTGGCGCATGTGTATCGACTACACCAGCCTGAACAAGGCCTGCCCCAAGGATCCGTTCGCCCTCCCACGAATCGATCAAGTAATCGACTCCACCGCCCGTTGTGAGCTCCTCTCCTTCCTGGATGCTTACTCCGGCTATCACCAGATAAAGCTGGACCCGGCTGACACCCTGAAGACGTCCTTCATCACGCCCTTTGGGGCGTATTGCTACATCACCATGTCGTTCGGCCTGAAGAACGCCGACGCCACATTCCAACGCTGCATGGAGAAGTGCCTGCTGCGGCAACTCGGCCACAACATCCACGTTTACGTGGACGACATTGTGGTGAAGACCAAGCAGCACCTCATGCTCCTCGACGACCTGAAGGAAACCTTCGCCAACCTGCGCGAGTATCAGATCAAGCTCGACCCGGAGAAGTGCGTTTTTGGCGTCCCGGCCGGAAAGCTACTCGGCTTCCTCGTCTCGGAGCGCGGCATTGAGGCGAACCCGGAGAAGATCAAGGCCATCGAGCGCATGCGCAAGCCAGCTCGGCTGCGGGATGTCCAGAAATTCACCGACTGCTTGGCCTCGGTCAGCCGGTTTCTCAGTCGGCTGGGCGAGAGGGCCTTGCCCCTATATCAGCTGATGAAGAAGATGATGTTGTTCGAATGGAACGACCAGGCGGACAAAGCTTTCCGGGACCTCAAGCGCATGCTCTCCACCCCACCCGTCCTGGCCGCACCGGCCGAGAAGGAGCCATTGTTGCTCTACATTGCCGCCACCTCGCGGTCGGTCAGCACGGTGATGGTGGTCGAGCGACCAGAGAAGGGGAATATCCAAGCCGTCCAACGACCGGTCTACTACCTGAGCGAGGTGCTCTCCGCCTCCAAGCAGAACTACCCGCACTACCAAAAGATGTGTTACGGCATGTATTTTACCGCCAAGAAGTTGAAGCAGTATTTCCAAGAGCATGTTGTTACCGTGGTCAGCACGGCCCCTCTCGACGAGATCATCGGTTGCCGGGATGCCTCTGGCCGGGTTGCCAAGTGGGCACTCAAGCTAGCTGGCCACACCATCCTCTACGAGCCTCGCACCACGATCAAGTCCCAAGCACTGGCCAACTTCCTCGTCGACTGGACTGAGACCCAGTATCTACCGCCGCCGCCAGATTCAACGCACTGGTGCATGCACTTCGACGGCTCCAAGATGCGCTCCGGCGGGAGCCGGCATCGTGTTGTCCTCTCCAAAGGGCGACCGGCTCCGGTACGCACTCCAGATCCACTTCGCCGCCTCCAACAACGTCACCGAGTATGAAGCCCTTGTGCATGTCCTCCATCTTGCCAAGGAACTCGGCATCCGGCGCATCATGTGCTATGGCAACTCGGATCTGGTGGTGCAGTAGAGCTCCGGCGAGTGGGACGCCCGCGACACCAACATGGCGAGCTACCGCTTCCTCGTCCAGCAGTTGTCCAGCTTCTTCGACGGCTGCGAGTTCCTCCACGTCCCACGAACGGACAATGAAGCCGCTGACGCACTAGCCAAGATTGGCTCATCCCGGCAATCCATCTCGTCCGGCGTCTCCCTCAAGCACCTTCACAAGCCGTCCATCAAGCCGTCTCCGGACTCCGAGTCCATCTTCATCCCAGACGACCCAGCCGCGCCTCTACCCGGCCCGGGGACTACCGAACCCGGCCCTGGGGACACCGAACCCGGCCTGGGAAACACCGAACCCGGCCCAAGGACTGCTGAACCCTACCCGGAGACATCCCAACCCGGCTCGGGGGCTGCTACCCTCGACCCGGCAGTCGTCATCCCTGACCCGGGGGCTGCTGCCTCCGGCTCGAGGGCTGTCGCCCCAAAACCCGCCCTGGTGGCCGTCTTAGCTATGGTGAGGGCCCCATCATGGGCCCTGCCCAGCTCGGAGTTCCTGGAGAACGGGGTTCTCCCCATGGATGAGACCAAAGCCCGACAAGTGTAGCGCCAGACGTCCTCCTACAACATCATCAACAACGAGCTCGTCAAGCGCAGCTCCACGAGCGTTTTCCAGCATTGCGTCAAATAAGACAAGGGCATCGAGATCCTCCTCGATATACACCAGGGCGAGTGCGGGCACCACGCGGCCTCGAGGTCCCTGGTGGCCAAGGCTTTTCGCCATGGTTTCTACTGGCCCACGGCCCTCCAAGACGCCGAGTTGCTTGTCCTCAAGTGTGAAGGATGCCAGCGCTTCAGCAAGCGCAGCCACCAGCCAGCCTCAGCACTCCGAACCATCCCAATCGCCTGGCCTTTCGTGGTCTGAGGACTCGACATAGTGGGACCCTTCAAGACCGCTCGAGGCGGCATGACACATTTGCTGGTGGCGGTGGACAAGTTCACCAAGTGGATCGAAGCACGGCCGATCAAGAAGCTCGACGGGCCAACCGTCGTCTGGTTCGTCAAGGATATCGCGGTACACTACGGCATCCCGAACAGCATCATCACAGACAACAACACCAACTTCGCCAAGGGCGCGCTCACGCAATACTGCTCCATCTCCGGCATCCGCCTCGACCTGGCCTCCGTGGCACACTCGCAGTCCAACGGCTAGGTCGAGCGGGCCGATGGCCTCATCCTATCCGGCATCAAGCCGCGGCTCGTCGAGCCGCTCGTCCGTTCACCCGGCAGCTGGCTCGACGAGTTGCCGGCCGTCCTCTGGAGTCTCCGCACAAAGCCAAACCGGTCGACCGGGTTCACCCCATTCTTCCTCGTCTACGGAGCCGAAGCAGTCATCCCGACCGACATCGAGGTCGCCTCACCGCGTGTCGTGATGTACACTAAAGCCAAAGCCAAGGAAGCCCGCGAAGACAGCGTTGACCTACTCGAAGAAGCACGCCTCTCGGCGCTCAGCCGGTATGCCATCTATCAGCAAGGACTAAGGCACTACCACAGCAAGAAGATCAAGCCCCTTGCATTCCGCAAGGGAGACCTCGTCCTCCGACTCGTCCAGCAGCAAGCCGGCCAACACAAGCTATCCTCCCCATGGGAGGCCCCTTCATCGTCAGCAAGGTCATGTGCGACCGCAACGCCTACTACCTCGTCAACGCCCGCAAGTCAAACAAGCGCAAGAGAGACACCGCGGCGAAGAAACAACCCGGCCATGGAACACAGAACTCCTCTGCCCGTTTTACAGTTAGTTGTGTGCATGTATGTATCGCTGCCTTTTGTAATCATATGAAAACTATGGAGTCCCCGAACGACGCTCGGGGGCTGCCCTTTCCGACCAAGTTATTGTGACTCACGCACTTGTGCAATTTTTTCTTAAAACAACCCCACCGCCGGTTCGACTCGCTTGACCCGGGGGCTTGGGGGCTGGCCGGCTTGGTCACCACCCACCGCCTTCCTTAGCAACTCTTGGCATGTCTGGGTCGCCGCGGTCCTCCACTTCGCCCTATGCCATAGAACCGGCTTTGGCTGTCGGCTGGCAAGCAAAATGGGCCAAAGCACCAGCATGCTATGAATACTAAGTTAGGTCCGCCGGATTGCCCAACCCAGCCCCATCACCTTAAGTTGTCGCACGACTGGCTACTCACCAACCGGCTTCGCCGAATTGCCGCTAGCCAGCCCAGTGGGTGTTTCGCTCGCGCTCAATGTTTGAAAAGCCTAAGTACCACGCATCCCTCTCAAGGGCCGAAGTCCTTGTCACGGACCGGAGCCCGGCCGTTCGACTCGGGGGGGCAAGAAGGAAGGCAAGCAAGAAAACGGCTCAGGAGACAGAAAGCATAAGCGCAAACACTCACGAAATATTTACATCACAAATTTAAACAGGCCCAAGGTCGGAGTTCATTACACTACACCCAAAAAACCCTAGTGGGTGGGTGGACCTACTACCTAATAGAAATTTTTACTAAGATAAAATAGGGCAGCCCCGGCTTCAGGCATCCCCAGCGCCGGGTCGCGTAGCCGCCGGCTCCCCCTCGATGGCCTCCGGGTTCACCGAGGCGCCGGTGTATCCCTCCTCGATGTCCCCATCACCGTAGACGCCGGTCTACTCAAAGCTGCCCTTCGGGTCATCCAGAAGCAGGCCGAGGTCGTCAACAGGAACGACCCCGCCGTCGTCTATCCGCTCCGGTTGGAACTCGTCATGGAGGGCAAACCCGGTGATGTAGGTGGCCCGGGCGGTGATCCGTCCGGCCTCCGTCTGCAACTGGCGCTACACGCCGACTCGCTGGCCCATCAGCTTGTCCAACCCAGATCCGGATGCCAAGATATCACGAACCTGAGCGCCATCTCGGCGCCGGCACGGGCGGCGGAGACACGCCACGCGTGGAGCCGCTCCGGGCCCGCCTCCAGCCACCGGGCCAGCCGCGTGAAGCTATTCGGCATAAAGGTGCCAGGCCAGAGGGCCGTCGTCATCGCCGCACCGGCCTCGGAGAGCCGCCCCATCTGCTCGCCCAAGACTCGCAGACGAGCTTCGGCGGTAGTCACGATCTCCGGGAAGGTCCAAGCAACCTGCGTGTCGGTCCCGGAGCCCACGACTCCCTGCGGACCTCGTTGAAAGCGAACGGCCTCCTCCGCCAGCTGGTGCGTCTCCGGGAAGGTCCCTATCAAAAATAAGAGCAAAACAAATCAATAACCAAGGGAAAGAAGCCAGCATTCCAACCCGGCAGAATCCAAAGAAAGCACTTACTAGAGAAGGACTCTTCCACGTGCTGCGCTTCAAGCAACATACCACGCCGCTCCCTAGCGATGGTACGGTCATGCTCCTGAAGCGTCTTCTCCAAGTCGGCGACCTTGTGATACGTCTCCAACGTATCTATAATTTATGAAGTATTCATGCTGTTATTTTATCATTCTTGGATGCTTTACAATCATTTTATACCAACTTTATATCATATTTTGGGACTAACCTATTGACCCAGTGCCCAGTGCCAGTTGCTGTTTTTTGCTTGTTTTTTACATCACAGGAAATCAATACCAAACAGAGTCCAAACGCAACGAAACTCCATGGAGATTTTGTATGGGCCATAACACATCCATTGGGCCGGAGCAGCACCTGGGGGGTGCCACGAGGGGGGCACAACCCACCAGGGCGCGCCAGGTCCCCCTGGCGCGCCCAGGTGGGTTGTGCCCACCTCGGTGGCCTCCCGCACCCCCTCTTTGCACTATAAATTCACAAAATATTCCGAAACCCATCGGGGTTAACCTATATCAGAAGTTCCGCCGCCGCAAGGCTCTGTAGCCACCGAAAACCAATCTAGACCCCGTTCCGACACCCTGCCGAAGGGGGAATTATCGCCGGTGGCCATCTTCATCATCCCGGCGGCCACCACGATGAGGAGGGAGTAGTCCACCCTCGGGGCTGAGGGTTTGTACCAGTAGCTATGTGTTTAATCTCTCTCGCGCGCGATCTATATCATGGGCTTTGTTAATATAGATGGATTATATGATGTTTCTCCCCTATATACTCTTGTTGTGATGAATTGAATCTTTACGCTTTGAAGTTTTGTCTTGTCGGATTGAATATTCAGATATGAGAACACATGATGTATGTCTTGCGGTATGAATACTTGAGGTGACAAGGAAGTATCGTATTGATTCACATGATATATGTTATGGCACTCAACTTGTGGATTCCCGAGGTGACGTTGGGGTAATCTATGCATAGGGTTTGATGCATGTTTTTAGTATCTTTTCTCCGATAGAAACTTTGGGGTCTCTTTGTAGTTCTTTGTGTGGATTGAGTATTATGAATATGAATTTTCTTTGGTGTTATTTTAGTGCGAACTCTAGGATAGGTCGAACGGAAAAAATAGCTTCGTGTTATTTTAGTACGAACTCTTGAATAGATCGAACGGAAAGAATAGCTTAGAGGTGGTTTCATACCCTACAAAAAATTTCTATATTTTGTTCTCCGCTAATAGGAACTCGGGAGTGATTCTTTATTGCACTTTGAGGGATAATCATATGATCCAACTATGTTAGCATTGTTGAGAGTTTGCACTAGTGAAAGTACGGACCCTAGGCCTTGTTTTCAAGCATTGCAATACCGTTTTTGTGCCTGTTTACTATTTGCGACCTTGCTGTTTTTATTTATTCAGATTATAAAAATATATTTCTACCATCCATATTACACTTTTATCACCATCTCTTCACCGAACTAGTGCACCTATACAAGTTGCCATTGTATCGGGTGTGTTGGGGACACAAGAGATTTCTTGTATTTGGTTGCAGGGTCGTTTGAGAAAGACCATCTTCATCCTACACCTCCCCGGCTACTATCCTACAAAACGCTGCGCTTGGAGGCCCAACACGTGTCTACAAGAATAAAGTTGTGTAGTAGACATCAAGCTCTTTTCTGGCGCCGTTGCCGGGGAGGTGAGTGCTTGAAGGTATTTCTTTAGACCTTGCAATTGAATCTTTTAGTTTCTTGTTTTATCACTAGTTTGGTTTATTAAAGAAAACTACAAAAAATGGAATTGAGGTTGCATCATATTATTGATCATCTTCATAATATCTTTCTTGAAAATGATGAATTGGAAAATTGTGCTCAATTGTTAGAAGAAGTCAATAAAATGTTTGGCACAAAATATTTGGATGATGAGCATGATTGCTAGTATTAATTCTTCGAAATCCATGATGCTAATGATATGCAAAGCCATAAGCTTGGGGATGCTATGTTTTATGAAGATGATCTTTTTGATCCCCCGAGTTATCATGAGAAAATTTATTATGATGAAAGCATGCCTCCTATTTATGATGATTATGGTGATGACACGTATGCTATATTGAATAATGATAACCATGAAGCTTTTCATCATGATTTTAATTTTGAATCTCGTGATAGTTATTTTGTTGAGTTTGCTCCCACCACTATTATGGATGAGAAGAAATTTGCTTATGTGGAGAGTAATAAAATTTATATGCTCGTGGATCATGAAAAGAATGCTTTATGTGATAGTCATTTTGTTTAATTCATTCACGATGCTACTGAAAATTATTATGAGGGAGGAGCTTATGCTTGTAGGAATTGCAATAATATCAAGTTTCCTCTCTATGTGTTGAAAGTTTTGAAGTTATGCTTGTTTTGCCTTCCTATGCTAGTTGATTCTTGTTCCCATAAGTTGTTTTCTCACGAAATCCCTATGCATAGGAAGTGGGTTAGACTTAAATGTGCTTTCCATGTGATTCATGATGCTCTCTTTACATTTCAATTCTTATCTTTTATGCGAGCATCATTGAAATCATCATGTCTAGCTAAAAGGCATTAAAGAAAAGCACTTATTGGGAGACAACCCAACACTTTTACCTACTGTTTTTATGTGTTAACATGATTAAGCTACTGTAGTAATCATTTTTATTGCTTTTGTTTCAATAAAGTGCCGAGTAAAGCCTTTGGGATCATGTTGGGTGATAGTTGATTTGACCCTGCTGAAAAACAGAAACTTTTGCGCACACAAAAATAAGTCTCATTTTTAACAGAAGAGTGATTTTGAGTTGATTATTTTTGCAGAAGTTTAATATACAAATTCCTCACGTGGTTATAATTTTTTCATAATTTTTGGAGTAGCATAAGTATGGTTGAGTACAGATTACTACAGACTGTTCTGTTTTTGACAGATTCTGTTTTCAATGCATAGTTTGCTTGTTTTCTAGTTTCTATAGCTCATATTGCTCAATATAAATTTTAGAAATGATATGATACAGTAGTAATTGTGTGAGAACAATTATGAATCTTGTCTTTGACAGTACCATAAGTGAAATGGTTTGCTCTTTATCATACTAACCTATCTCACGAAGTTCCGTTAAGTTTTGTGTGATTGAAGTTTTCAAGTTTTGGGTGAGATATCGATATGAGGAGAATAAGGAGTGACAAGACCATAAGCTTGGGGATGCACAAGGCACCCCAAGTTAATATCCAAGGAGATCCAAGCAACTAAGCTTGGGGATGCCCCAGAAGGCATCCCCTCTTTCGTCTCCAACATTATCAGTAACCTCGCTTGGAGCTATGTTTTCATTTGTCACACGATATGTGCTTTGCTTGGAGCATCATTTTATTTTGTTAGGATTTGCTTTCTGTTATTTATAATAATATTTTGCATCTTTTATTTCAATAAAAGTGGCATTGATAGCCTTTGCCATGCTTATCTTACAAGTATACATGTTGCTGTTTGAAAACAGAAAGTTTATCGATGTTGCAAAAATTCCCGAGGAGAGTCAGAATGTGATGAAGTGTTGAAACTTTTTGCATAATAAGCTCTGATAAATTTTCTACAGTGTGGTAGAATTTCATAATATTTGGAGTTGAATAAGTATTGATACTCTTGCATTCTTTACAGACTGTACTGTTTTGGCAGATTGCTGTTATGTTTGCATATGTTTGCTTGTTTAATGATTCTATTTGAGGATAGGAGTATTAAATATGCAGAGGCATTTAGTATGCAATATTGAATAATAATTTTAGTGATTTGCTATAGTATAGAATGATAAGGTTTTTGCATTGGTTTATACTAACTTATCTCACGAGTTCTTGTTGAGTTTTGTGTGGATGAAGTTTTTAAGATTTAGGGAAACCGTGATATAAAAGGAATTAAGGAGACACAAAAGCTCAAGCTTGGGGATGCCCAAGGCACCCCAAGATAATATTTCAAGAAGTCGCAAGCATCTAAGCTTGGGGATGCCCCGGTAGGCATCCCACCTTTCTTCTTCAACAATTATCGGTTAGTATCGGTTGAGCCTAAGTTTTTGCTTCTTCACATGAGTTGTTCTATTCTTAAAATGTCATTTTATTCCCATTTTGCTTGCTATTTTAATAAAGTTATTAGATCTGAAAGTTTTAAATAAAATAGAGTCCGCAAATAGTTGCCAAGGAGGCTAAGTAAGCGGCATTCACATCCCGTCAACGAAGCTCTTTTCTTTGGAATTGCTCTTGTGCTTCACTTATATCCTATGAGTAAATTGTTGAATAAACTGAATGTCGTGAAGTTGAAATCATATCATGTCTAGTGGTAGCTTCACATTGGGTTTAGAAAGTGAAATCTTTTGAGGCTTGACAATCACAATTTTGGTCATACAAGCAATTCACGAATAATTAGTATAAGGAAGAGAACTTTCACATGCAAATACACCATCATGGAAATCTTTTGTGATTGTGAGCCCCCATTAAAATATTATATGCCAAAATTGTTGACGTTGGACAAGGAAGACAACGTAATGATTTATGTTTGCTCATATTCACACAGAAGTCATATTGTCATAGATCCTTCAACATGTGGTGCTTGCCCCCCATCTTTGCTAGCCAAAATTTCCGCACCAAGTAGAGATACTACTTGTGCATCCAAAAACCCTTAAACCCAAATCTTATTTTCAAGAGTCCACCATACCCACCTAAGGATTGAGCAAGATCCTTCAAGTAAGTTGTCATCCGTGCAATAAGGCAATAAAAATTGCTTCTAAAAGTGTTAGATCATTTAGTGTAAGAGAAAATTGAGTGTTGTGCGAACTTGTGATGGCAAAGCAATAAAAGTGACGGACTGCATAATAAAGGTTGCTTTCATAAAGGGCAATATAACATGACTTTCTTTTGCACTAAGGGGTTGAGCAAACAACCAAATAAGCGTCAAAGTTTTTATCTCTTTTCCTTTTTATTTTTCTCCTTTGGCAAGCATCATGTGGTGAGGAAAGATCTAGGCACATATGTCCAGTTGAATATGGGTAGCATGATGTCGGGTGGTTGGTGCGACATATGCCAAGGGATGGCTTATCATTGTGGGAGCCAATAAAACGTCGCCGGTGCCCGGAAACGGGAGCGAAGACATGCACGCCGACGAATCTTACCCAGGTTCGGGGCTCTCCGAGGAGATAACACCCCTAGTCCTGCCCTGCGGGGTCTCCGCATAATCACTAGATCGATAAAGGGTAGCTACAATCGCTCCTAGAGCTGTTGGGATCAAGGGAGAAGAAGAACAAGGCTAGCTCTTGCTTTTCTCTCTCTCTATGGTGTGTGTACTATGTGTGGGTGTTAACCTAGAAGCCAACTATGCTCAAAGGCCAACCTAGAAGCGAACCCTTTGCATGGGTGCTCCAGGGGGGTTATATAGGCCTACCCCCCGGGGGTACAACGGTAATCCGACTGGGAACTGGTCCCAGCCATCAGTGTCTACGCTCGCCGGCTTCTCCGCCGGCTGCTGGGTCCCGCCGGTTAGTGGGTCCCGCCGGCTGCCGGCTACTTGGTCGACAGGCCGGTCCCACCGCCTAGGGTCTTGTCGGCGGCTGCTTACTGTAGGTGCGCCTCTGATGATGAGGGCTTTGTCGACGTGAGCATGGCTACAGTGGACCGCCTCGGGGGCTATCACTGTAGCCTCACCTCGTCTTGTCTCCTTAATGGGGCTCCTGCTTCGAGGAAGGGAGTAGCCGGCTTCTGGAGGCCGGCTATACTCTTGGCCGACTAGGAAAAGCCGGGCCCCCCTCGCGCCTCTCTCTGGTTGAAGGGGCCCGCAGTCCTCAAGCCGTACAGGAGTGGGTCGCGGATGACGTCGAGGCTAGCGTGGCTACAGTGCCGAGCCGCACGGGAGACGTCCCTCCCGTACGGCCTCCTGTAGCCATGCCCGCCTCGGGCTTCGGGGGTCGTGGGCCGCACTGTGGCCACACCCCGTCAGGTCGCCGTTATGTAGGAGTGGTTGTGGTCTTGGCCGGCTCCTAGGAGTCGGCGTCCTTCTTGGCCGGCTTCTTGGAGTCGGCCACCCCGTAGTCGTCCTGGGGAGGAGTCGGTGAGGCTGGGTCGCCTTCCGGGAGTCGGCTTTAGTGGTAGTCGGCCAGGGAAGGCGGCCCAAATGCTTGGAGTGCTTGAAGGCCCAAAGGCCTGATAAATTTTCCGAAGAGCCAGGGGTAGTCGGTTAGGCTACCCGTGGCCATTTCCTCCGACAGTAGTCCCCGAAGCTGATTGGGCTTCGAGGTGGAGTGGGGTTCGAGAAGTTCGATCAGCTTCCTATCGTGACAAGCCGGCAGCTGGGAGCCGGCCTTGGTCAGGCGCGCCGCCTTAGTCGAATTCTTCTGGAGTCGGGGGGCGGGAACCCGCAGGCACGTGCACCGGGCCGCGGGCCGGCCTCGGGCCGTTGGCGTGCCACGTGTCCGGAAAGCCTGCCAGCCGACGCGCGTGACGGGACGTCGCCGCAGGGAGGGGGCCCGCCACATCCGCGCCCCGGCCCAGGCGCGGATCCTTTGTATCCTGAAACCGCCCGCACGTTCCGTGCGGCAGTTTCGGCTCGCACTTATGCGTAATAAATGCGAGACGTGGGGGGAGTGGGCGCAGTTAATCCCACGTCTCCCCCCCACGTCCGGCCTCTTCGGCCGCGTGAGGCTATAAGTAGGGGGAGGTGGAGGGCGGCAGGCCCTCGCACGCTCCTCCTACTTCCACCGTCTTCTTGCCTTGCTCGTTCTCGCGACAGCGCTTCGCCGCCGCGCTCTTCCTCCGCACGCTCCTTCGCCGCCGTGCTAGCTTCCGCTATGCCTCCCCATGTAGAGCAGCTTGGCGGGGATTGGGACGGCTCCATCGTCCATAACGATCACATCGACTTCCTCCGCGACACCCGGCGTCTGCCTAGCGCGGACAAAGTGGAGGTCCGCCTCGCGCCGGAGAAGGAAATCAGGCCAGCGCCGCGGGAGGGCGAGCGGGTGGTCTTCCGCTCGCACTTCCTGTGCGGCTTCGGCCTGCCAGTGAGCGCCTTCTTCCGCTCCTGGCTGGAATTCTATCAGCTCCAGCCGCACCACCTCACCCCCAACGCGGTGGTGCTGCTGTCGGCCTTCGTCACCCTGTGCGAGGGCTATCTTGGCGTCCTCCCCACCCTCGAGCTCTGGGGGGAGTTCTTCCAGTCGAAGCTGGGCACGCGCGTGCGGGGCTTGCCGGCTCAGACCGGCGCCTTCATCGCGTCGCGGAGATCAGGCGCCGACAACCCCTTCCCCATCATCACACTGATCCAATCGGTGAAGAAGTGGCAGAAGTCATACTTCTACGTGCGGAGCGTCGCTCCCCGGGGCGACTACCTCAACTTGCCGGCCTACGTGGCCGGCCCACCGGCGGGCAGGCTGCCCTAGTGGTCCTTCCGGGCCGTGACGCTGTCGCAGGGAGGAAACGCCGCCATCGCCCGCCTGCGGGTGATGGTCCAGTCGGAGGGCCTGACGGGGCCCAACCTCCTGGCCGCGTTCGTCACGCGCCGGGTCCTTCCGCTCCAGAGCCGGCCTCATCTGATCTGTCAGATGAGCGGCCAGCTCGATCCAAGCCGAATGTGCACCAAGGAGATGCCGCAGCCCGACGCCGCCGACATGGTGAATTACCTCGCCAACTGCCAACTTTCCGAAGACTGGCAATTCGGCAAGGAGCCATACAGCCGCGCTAATCATCCGCCTACTGTACGCTCCCCTCGTCTCTTTTTCTCTCTCTCTCTCAGCTTTGTCGCCGAGTTCCTCTGGGCCGACTCTAACTCAGTCGGCTTGCTCTTTTGACAGAGTCCTCTGCTTCGGCCGGCCGGCGGGGCAGACGTGGAGCGCCGCTTCATCCCCGACCGGACCGAACACGACCAGGAGGACCCCGACCTGGGGGCGGTCCATATGGAGGATGCCGTCGAGCCGGCCGGCGGCCAAGCCGGCGGCGAAGCAGGCGGCTCCGGGTTCACCGCTACCTTCGACGACTGGCCGGACGAGGACGAAGCCGAAGTCGTCCCGCATCGCCAGCCGGCATCCGGACGCGGCGCAGGCTCCTCCGGTGCGCAGCCTGCTCGGGGTAGAGGCCAGAAACATCGCGCCACCCAGGGCATGTTCGGTAGCCGGACGAAGAAGCCCAGGGGTGGGGCGGCAGCCACCAGGCGGGAAGAGGCGGCCGCGAAGGCGGCTCACTTCCGCAAAGTGGTGAAGCAGCCGCAGACTGTGTCGGCGTAAGTTCTCTCTTTCTATGTACTGTCCTTCTTTCTTTCCTTGGGTAGTTCTTGAACCTTCGTCTTCTTTTTCAACGGTCAGAGCTCCGCTGTCACTTGAGCGGGCGGCTGCCGGCTCCGTTGTCGAGTCGCCAGGGGGCTCTGGGAGCACCACCCGCCGCGTAGATCCCCGCGCCGCCCTCCTGGAGGCGACGGAAAGGAACGCGCGGGAGGTGCGGGAGGAGCAGGAAGCGCGAGAGGCGGAGGCACGGAGGGCAGCCGCCGCGCAGGCAGCTCGGGAGGAGGAGGCGGCGAAGGCGCTCGCCGAGGCCGCAGCCAAGGCCCAGGCAGAGGCCGAGGCCGAGGCAGCGGCAGGGGAGGCTTTGATGGTCACCCCCCTGCGCACCATGGCGCCGGGGGACGTGGATCCCTCGCCAGGGGGAGCCAGCGGTTCCCAGCCGGGGCTGGGAGGAAGCGGCGACGATGTCATCATCTTGGGGGAGGCGCCGGATCCGACTCCTCCGACTAGGGCGGCCCAAGGCGGCCAGCCTGAGCCTGCGCCCGCACAGTCGGCGGAGGGCGAGCCGGCCGCGGGAGCTGAGGTGGCGGTCCGGGTTCCGCCAAGCCGGCGTGCAGGGAAGGCCGCGTCGGAGCCGCAGAAGGCTGCGTCGGAGCCACAGCCGGCCGTGGGCTCGAGCTCGTCGGCCCGAGACGCGGAGGCGGCCAGCGCTACCTCGGGGTGGACGCCAGGCGGAGGGACAGCTGTGGTGAACGTCGCTGCACAAGACGTCCGGACCCGGCTCCAAAGCCAAGCCGCGGCGCTGAGGCAGTTCACCGACGAATTCCTCGCAACGCGGGCAGCCATCCGGGTTAGTATTCTCATCTTGTTCTTTCTTGATCTTGATTTTCTCGTGGGGGCGCGTCAGCGCACCCACTGGGCGTAGTCCCCGAGTTCTGAGTCGGCTGCTGAGCAGGCGGCTTGGAACTTCTTGGAGATTTTGTCTTTGCTGCTTTTGTTCTCACTTCGGTCTTCTGTCCGTCTTGCAGGACTACCACAACCACCGAGCGGCCGCCTTCAACTCCCAGGCTCGGGAGCTGACTCAGAAGACCGCCGATCTTACTGAGAGCCGAGGTATGCGACTTGAACTTTATCTCATGTGGGGGCGCGTCAGCGCACCCACTGGGTGTAGTCCCCGAGATTCGGGCCGACTGCTGAGCAGTCGGCTCGGATCTTCCTTGATGATTCCTTATTGTTCTTCTTCTTCTTCTATCTCTGCAGCGGCCAACGCCAGTCTGAGGGCACAGCTGGGGGAGTCCCAGACCGCTCTTCGTGCTAAGGACGCGGAGCTCGCCGCCTTGGTGCAGGAGCGCGACCGCCTGGTCAAGAAGCTGGCCGACCAGGAGGAAGGCCACAAGGCGGCGCTGAAGGCTGTGCAGGATCACGAAGCCACCCTCCAGGCCGAGTTCGAGACGGAGGCGGCCGGCTGGGCCGAGGCTAGGCAGACTCTGGTCTCCGGCTATGGCCAGATTGAGGATCTAGTTGACGGTAAGTCGTCTACCCCTTCGTCCTTTCTTGCCATCTGCCACTTTGGCTTGTTTTTCTGATTTCGGTGCTTTTCTTTTCTTTTCTCCTTCGCGCAGAGTACTTCCCTGGCTACTCAACTTCCGCCAACCAGGCCATCGAAGCCCGTCGCCAGGCGAAGAGGCAAGCCGGCTTCGAGATCTCGCCAACCGCCGGCCGCTCGCTGGAAGAACAGCTCCTGGCGATCCAGGCTCGCATCCAGCCGGCTCACAGGCTGCTCCGCCGGCTTCAGCGTGCGGGATCGCAGGTCTTGGCCGCCCTCTGGCCCGGCCAAGTGGTCCCTCGCACCCCCAGTCGGACCGCCGACTGGCTGGAGGTGGCAGTCCGCCGCTTCGAGGCTTGGAAGGCGTCAGCAGCTCGCTCCGGCGCCAGGCGGGCACTGGAGTTCGTCAAGGCCTGGTATCCCGGCCTGAACCTGGACCAGCTGGCTACCTGGCGGCAGCAAGCCGACACGGAGCTGGAGCCGGCGCGGCCGGCCATCATTCGGCGGGCTTCAGCGATCGCCGACTACACCGACACCAACGTCTTCGCCCCCGAGGTGGACGACAATGGAGTCGCCCAGCCGGAAGATTGGTTCGGACTGGACCCGGCGTACGGCGAGGACTCGGCGGAGGAATCGACTCCAGCGACGAGGGCGAAGAGGAGGAGGAGGAGGGTGAAGACGCCGAGCCGGCTGGTGGAGTAGCCGGCCAGCCTGACCGCGCCTCCAGCACTATGTCGCGTGCGAGTGCGTCTCCTGCCGCAGGAGGTGGTCAAGCCGGGACCAGCTAGGCGGCCACTCCTTCAGCCGGCGAGCCGCCTTCACCGACCAGCTCGACCTCCATGTCGTGCCTTAATCTTCTTTCTTTTGTTTTCCTGTCTTGTTACTTTTGAACAATGTTTGGTTAAGTCTGCACAATTCCACCCACTGGGTGTATTCAAACTCAAGTCTGTTGCCAGCCTGTGGGCGGCTTTATGTATATAAGTTATGCAATCGGTCTTTCCTTGTACTTTCGCTTTTTGTCCTTATGCTTTTTTCCTTTGCCGCCCTCCCTTGGTTGCCGCCTCCCTAGTCAAACAGTTGCTCTGCAATCTGTAGCCGGGGAGTGCCTGGCCGATTGGGGAGGGGGAAGTACTTTTAGCTTTGCCGGACTTAAGCTAAGTTTTTTAGGAAGCCGGCCAGCCGGCTGCTTTGACAGCCGGCAGGCATGTTTGGAGGCCTTCTCTTTGCTATATAGGTTAGTTGTTCCTTAGTCGTTTTTCTTGTGGGCGTCCTTTCTGTCTTCTCTCTTGCTAGTCGGACAGTCAGTTCTTTGAGCTGCGACTTTCAACAAGAGAGGACTTGGGAGCCGGCGCACTACTTTGCTGACTTCGGGAAGAGCTTTGAATATAGCTCAAGGCGGCCAGTCTCCGGGCCGACTAGTCGGACCCGGTGCCGGACAAGAATGCGAAATGTAATAATACATTCAAGGATATGACACTCGTCATTCATAGATAAATAAAAAGGCAGTTCCCGAGTACTGTTCGGGGGGCCTGTTGGTTTGTACTTAATACAAAAGGGGTAGCGTGATACATACTGCTTTTCAGCTGTAAAACCGTCTTAGGAGGTTTGCGTTCCATGGTCGCTCCGACTCCTTGCCGGAGTCGTCTCTTTTGCGTGCTCTTGGCTTTTGCGCGTCGATCAAGTAGTAGGAGTCGTTGCCGAGTGCCTTGCTGACGACGAAGGGGCCTTCCCATGGGGCCGAGAGCTTGTGCTGGCCGGCTGTTCGCTGGATCAGCCGGAGCACAAGGTTGCCCTCTTGGAAGGATCTTGGCTTGACCTTGCGGTTGTAGTAGCGGCGCAGGCCTTGCTGGTAGATGGTGGACCGGCTGAGGGCTAACAGCTGGCCTTCTTCCAGTAGGTCGACGCCGTCTTCTCTTGCTTCTTTGGCTTCCTTCTCCGTGTACATGGTGATCCGAGGCGAGTCGAACTCGATGTCTGTTGGAATGACGGCCTCGGCACCGTACACAAGGAAGAATGGAGTGAAGCCGGTTGACTTGTTGGGTGTAGTGCGCAGACTCCAGAAGACAGCCGGCAGCTCTTCGAGCCAGCAGCCGGCCGATCGCTCCAGTGGTACAACCAGTCGGGGATTGATGCCGGAGAGGATAAGTCCATTTGCTCGCTCGACCTGGCCGTTTGACTGCGGGTGGGCCACGGACGCTAAGTCCAGTCGGATGCCCTGCGTCGCGCAGAAACGTGCCAGTGCGCCTTTGGCGAAGTTCGTGCCGTTGTCGGTGATGATGCTGTGCGGCACGCCGTACCGAGTAGTGATGTCGGTGATGAATGTCACGGCAGTCGGCCCGTTCAACTTCTTGATGGGCTTGGCTTCGATCCACTTTGTGAACTTGTCCACCGCAATGAGTAGATGTGTCATGCCACCGCGGGCTGTCTTGAAAGGGCCCACCATGTCCAGTCCCCAGACGGCAAAAGGCCAGGTGAGGGGAATGGTCTTGAGGGCAGAAGCCGGCAGGTGTTGTTTGGAACTGAAGACTTGACATCCTCTGCAGCTCTTGACTATTTCTTTAGCATCCTCCAAGGCGGTCGGCCAGAAGAACCCATGGCGGAAAGCCTTGGCCACGAGGGATCTTGAGGCGGCGTGATGGCCGCATTCGCCTTGGTGGATGTCTTTGAGGATTGCCACTCCTTTTTCTGGCTCAACGCAACGCTGGAAGACTCCGGTGACGCTGCGCTTCACGAGCTCCCTGTTGATTATTGTGTATGCTGCGGCTCGTCGTTGCACTAGTCTTGCTGTGATCTCATCAGCCGGCAGCTCTTTGCTGACTAGGAACTTGAGGATGGGCTGGGCCCATGAGGGAGCTGTGACTTCTTCTGTTGTTAATGTGGCCACCATGACTCGGGTGGGTGGGTTGGGTGTTGCATTGGAGTCGACTACCGCTTCTTGTGTCGTTGCAGTCCCCGGGCCGACTGCTGCAGTCCCCGGGCCGGGTTCTGAAGTCCCTGGGCCGGGTGCGACTATGTCAGTCCCCGGGGCAGTCGTCGAAGTCCCCGTGCCGCCTGCGGGATTTCTTGAGCCGGATCCGGCTGTTTCTGGCGCAGGCGGTACGAAGATGGAATCCGACTCTGGAGACGGCTTGATGGACGGCTTGAGTAGGCGCTGGAGGGAGACGCCGGTCGGTATGGCTTGTCGGGTGGAGCCGATCCGTGCTAGGGCATCTGCTTGGTCGTTGTCGGCCCTTGGCACGTGAAGGAACTCGCACCCTTCGATGTATCCGCTCATCTGCTGGATGAGGAAACGGTAGCTCGCCATGTTCGCGTCCTTGGCGTCCCAGTCGCCAGATGATTGCTGGACCACCAAGTCTGAGTCGCCGTAGCACAGGATCCGGCGTATGCCGAGTTCTTTGGCTAGCCGGAGCCCGTGTACGAGCGCCTCGTACTCGGCCACGTTGTTGGAGGCGGCGAAGTGGATCTGCAGCGTGTACTTGAGCTTGTCGCCTTTGGGAGAGGTGAGGACGATGCCGGCTCCCACGCCGGTGCGCATCTTGGACCCATCAAAGTGCATCCGCCAATGGGTAGAGTCGGGAGCCGGCGGTAAGTACTGGGTCTCGGCCCAGTCGACGAGGAAGTCGGCCAATGCTTGCGACTTGATGGCGGTGCGGGGTTGATAGAAAATTGTGTAGGGCGCCAAGGCAATGGCCCATTTGGCCACCCGGCCGGATGCATCCCGGCTGCCTATGATCTCGGCGAGCGGGGCAGTGCACACGACCGTGATGGGGTGCTCTTGGAAGTAGGGCTTCAATTTCTTGGCAGCGAAGTACACCCCATAGCACATCTTCTGGTAGTGCGGGTAGTTTTGCTTTGAGCTGGACAGTACTTCGCTGAGATAGTAGACCGGCCTCTGGACCAGCTGGGCTCGGCCTTCCTCCGGGCGCTGGACCACAACAACAGTGCTGACGACTCGGCTTGTCGCGGCGATGTAGAGGAGCATGGGCTCCTTCTCAGTCGGCGCAGCCAGGACAGGCGGAGTGGTCAACATTTTCTTCAACTCATGGAAGGCTTGGTCGGCTTGATCATTCCACTCAAAGTGAGTGGACTTCTTCATGAGTCGGTACAGGGGGAGAGCCTTCTCTCCTAGTCAGCTGATAAAACGGTTCAGGGAGGCTAAACAGCCAGTGAACTTCTGCACATCTCGCAGCTTGGTGGGAATCTCCATCCTCTCGATGGCCTTGATCTTGACAGGGTTGCACTCAATGCCGCGTTCGGAGACCAGGAAGCCTAGCAGCTGGCCGGCTAGCACTCCGAACACGCACTTCTCGGGGTTAAGCTTGATCTGGAATCGGCGCAAGTTGGCAAATGTTTCCTTCAGGTCTTCCAGCAAGGTACCGCGCTTCTCTGTCTTCACCACAATGTCGTCTACGTAGATGTGGGCATTTCTGCCGAGTTGTTTCAAGAGACATTTCTGCATGCAACGCTGAAAAGTGGCACCGGCGTTTCTCAAGCCGAATGTCATTGTCAGGTAGCAGAAAGCTCCAAAGGGTGTGATGAAGGCAGTCTTCAAGCGGTCAGCCGGGTCCAGCTTGATCTGATGATACCCTGAGTATGCATCCAAAAAACTTAACAGCTCGCATCCGGCTGTGGAGTCTATCACTTGGTCAATCTGTGGCAAAGCAAACGGATCCTTTGGGCAGGCCTTGTTCAACCTTGTGTAGTCTATACACATGCGCCATTTGTTATTCTTCTTCAAAACCAGAACTGGATTGGCAAGCCATTCTGGAAAGAACACTTCCATGATGAAGCCGGCTGCGAGGAGCCGGGCTATCTCTTCTCCCACGATTCTCCGCTTCTCTTCCGATAGTCGACGGAGGGGTTGCTTGACCGGCTTCGCATCAGCTCGGACATGTAGTTTGTGCTCGGCGAAATCCTTCGGGACACCCGGCATGTCCTTTGGGGACCATGCAAAGATGTCTCGATTCTCACGGAGGAAGTCGGCGAGCTCGCCTTCCTATTTACTGTCCAAGTTCGCCCCAATCACGGCGAACCTCTCCGGGTGCTCCGGGTCTAGAGGTATCTTCTTCGTCTCTTTTGCAGGCTGGAAGGAGCCCTGCGCATCACAGTCCTTGGGGTTGGGGGACAAGGCCGGCTGCTTGCTGGCCATGGCCACAACCCGCTCCAACATCTTCTTCTCTTCGGCCACCACGAGGGACTCGGCCAGCCGGCTGCTGGCCATGGCACACTCGATGGACTTCTTATAGTCGCCGGCTACCGTGATGATCCCCTTCGAGCTCGGCATCTTCATCTTCAGGTAGGCGTAGTGGGGCACGTCCATGAACTTGGCCAACGCAGGTCGGCCAAGCAGTGCATGATAGGGGCTCTCCAAATCCACCACCTCGAACCATATTGCTTCCCGGCGAAAGTGATCTTTGTCTCCGAAGAGAACATCCATCTTGATCTTGCCGATTGGAGAGCAAGATAGTCCGGGTACGATACCATGGAAGACGGTGCGGCTCGGCATGAGCTGCTTTGCTTTGAGGTTCAGCTTGTCCATGGTATCGCGGTACAGTATGTTGATACTGCTTCCACCGTCTATCAGGACGCGGAAAAATCTGGCAGCTCGCCTCTCCGTCGCAAGGGTGACGTCCAAGACCATAGCATAGGAGCCAGGCGAAGGCATCACCTCTGGGTGGTCGGCCTGGCTCCAGCTGATGGGCTTTTCCGACCAATGCATGAACTCGGCGGTGCTAGAGGCGACTGCGTTTACTTCTGGGTGCTGCCGGCGTCGGCTGCGCTTGTCCTCGACTTGACTTGTGAAGACGACGTAGGCGTCGTGCGCTTCGGGGAACTCGTCTTGGATGGCGCCGACTGCCGGCCGGGCCGCCGGCTGCTGGGGAGCTGGAGGCGGCGGGCCGAGAGGCGGAGGCGGCACCATCCCTTCGCCCTTGGTGATGCGGGTGAGCCAGTGGCATTTCCGTGTTGTATGGTTGGACGGCTTCGCGCCGCTGTGGAACTTGCAAGGAGCATCGAGTGCTTGTTCGTAGGAGAAGGACGGCTGCCAGGGCGGCCGACCACCCTTCTTCTTGGGAGCGGGCCACTCTTCGGGCTGCTCGTCTTCAATTGTGGCCACCTGCCGACTAGAGGAAGTCGGCATGGGGCCCTTGCGCTTGTGGTCGTTCTGGTAGGGGCGCCGGTTAGGGTCGCCAGCCGGCGTCTTGGGAGCCGGAGCAATTACTTTCCCCGAGGCGTCTACTCGGAGCTCGGTCTTCATGGAGGAGTCGGCAGTGGCGTGCTTGTCAGCGATGACTAGTAGCTCGTCGAGGGTAGCCGGCTCGTCGCAGAGGAGTCGGTGCTTGAGGAGGGTGCCCTCTCGGCACCCGGCAGTGAAGTACTCGATGGCCTGGACCTCGTGCACTCCCTCGCAGGAGTTGCGGAGCTCGGCCCATCGCGTGAGGTAGTCGCGGGTCGACTCGTTGGGCCCCTGGACGCAGAGGGAGAGCTGGCGAGGCTTGGGAGGCCGCTTGTAGGTGCTGGTGAAGTTGCAGACGAAAACTTCGGTGAAGTCCAGCCAGCTGTTGATGCTGTAGGGCTTGAGGCTGTTGAGCCATGTGCGCGCCGTGCCTTGCAGCATCAAGGGGACGTACTTCACGGCGACGCGCCGATTGCCGTTGGCGATGCTGACGGCTGTGGAGTAGTCGATGAGCCAATCTTCCGGCTTCACCGAGCCGTTGTACTTGGTGTGTCTCTGGGGAGCGAGAACCCTTTGGGGAAGGGCTCGTCGCGGATGCGGGGGCCAAAGCATGGCGGGCCGACATCGTCTTCTTCTTCTAGCGCCAAGGATCGAGCAAGGCGGTCGATCCTGTGGCGGGCATCGTTTTCGCCGACTCCTTCTCGGCGGCCGAGTCGATCGCCAAGAGTCGGATGGGTGACATGCGGTGGAGTGAGGCGTCTTTCTCTTCGAGGCGGAGGAGGAGGCAGGTTTTCCTGGTGCTTTACAGCTCGAGGGCGGCCATCTGCGTCGCGCTCGATGGTAATGCGAGTCCGGCTGCGGCTGGCAGCCGGCTCCTTGTCTTTCTTCTGGTGCGCGCCGCTCGCAGTCGGCGAGCGGGACGTCGCGGCGTGCTCCCGGCGCGGGGGATGGCTATCAGCTCGGGCGCCGGCTTCGTGCCGTTCTGCAGCCGCGTCAATCAGCTGCTGGATCCATCTTGTCATGTAGGGGAGCTCATCGGCTCCCAGCCCATTGAGCTCCTCTGCAGCCGCCTGAGCGGCTCGCAGATTCTCGAGCGGGGTGGCGTAGACGGGGCGATCTGCGCCCAGCACGCTGGCAACGGCTGCGCCGCGCTTCTGGACGAAGCCGGCTCGGCTCGGGCCGCTAGGCGGCTGCATCCCAAAGGCGGCGCGGTCGACTTCGCGCTGGTGGGCCTCGGCAAGGCGTCTCATCGAGGCTATCTTCTTGCCCTCCGCGATGAGGGCAAGGCGGCGTGCCTCCAGGGTCTCGGCGTCGGCGTCGGCCGGGATGGGGACGGAGAGGTCGTGCATCGCCGCTTGCTGAGCGTCGCGGGCGTTCTCGCCCGAATTGGAGACTTGGCTGATGACCAGCACTTCAGTGACAGCACTGCTGCCGCTGTCAGCTCGAGGGAGGGGGTCGTCGAAGACCACCACGTCGGAGAGGTAAGCGTCGAGCGACGCGGTGTCGGAGTCGATGAGCATCGGGTCGGTGGAGCCGACCGACTCCATGTCCGCAGCGGGCTCGCTGGAGACGTGAAGTTGGTCGAGGAGGCTGACGAGGCGGCTCTCGGGGTAGTCGGTGCCTGCGTCGGACGCAGGCTCGTCGGAGATGCGAGTCTCGCCAAGCAGATCGGCGAGGCGGCTCGCTGCGCAGGCGTCGTCGACGCCTTGCAGCGCGTCGGGGCAAACACCATCGGGCGCAGCAGGCTGGCTGCGCTCGCGGGGAAGGAAGAGGGTTCCCGTCCAGAACAGGTCTCCGGACGACGGTGCACCTGGCCCCATGGTGGGCGCCAAATGTTGGGTGGTTGGTGCGACATATGCCAAGGGATGGCTTATCATTGTGGGAGCCAATAAAACGTCGCCGGTGCCCGGAAACGGGATGAGGCGAAGACATGCACGCCGGCGAATCTTACCCAGGTTCGGGGCTCTCTGAGGAGATAACACCCCTAGTCCTGCTCTGCGGGGTCTCCGCATGATCACTAGATCGATAAAGGGTAGCTACAATCGCTCTTAGAGCTGTTGGGATCAATGGAGAAGAAGAACAAGGCTAGCTCTTGCTTCTCTCTCTCTCTATGGTGTGTGTACTATGTGTGGGTGTTAACCTAGAAGCCAACTATGCTCAAAGGCCAACCTAGAAGCGAACCCTTTGCATGGGTGCTCCAGGGGGTTTATATAGGCCTACCCCCCGGGGGTACAACGGTAATCCGACTGGGAACTGGTCCCAGCCGTCAGTGTCTACGCTCGCCGGCTTCTCCGCCGGCTGCTGGGTCCCGCCGGCTGCCGGCTACTTGGTCGACAGGCCGGTCCCACCGCCTAGGGTCTTGTCGGCGGCTGCTTACTGTAGCCGCGCCTCTCATGATGAGGGCTTTGTCGAGGTGAGCATGGCTACAGTGGGCCGCCTCGGGGGCTATCACTGTAGCCTCACCTCGTCTTGTCTCCTTAATGGGGCTCCTGCTTCGAGGAAGGGAGTAGCCGGCTTCTGGAGGCCAGCTATACTCTTGGCCGACTAGGAAAAGCCGGGCCCCCCTCGCGCCTCTCTCTGGCTGAAGGGGCCCGCAGTCCTCAAGCCGTACAGGAGTGGGTCGCGGATGACGTCGAGGCTAGCGTGGCTACAGTGCCGAGCCGCACGGGAGACGTCCCTCCCGTACGGCCTCCTGTAGCCATGCCCGCCTCGGGCTTCGGGGGTCGTGGGCCGCATTGTGGCCACACCCCGTCAGTTCGCCGTTATGTAGGAGTGGTTGTGGTCTTGGCCGGCTCCTAGGAGTCGGCGTCCTTCTTGGCCGGCTTCTTGGAGTCGGCCACCCCGTAGTCGTCCTGGGGAGGAGTCGGTGAGGCTGGGTCGCCTTCTGGGAGTCGGCTTTAGTGGTAGCCGGCCAGGGAAGGCGGCCCAAATGCTTGGAGTGCTTGAAGGCCCAAAGGCCTGATAATTTTTCCGAAGAGCCAGGGGTAGTCGGTTAGGCTACCCGTGGCCATTTCCTCCGACACATGAGTTATTATTGTTGACATCACCCTTGAGGTAAATACGTTGGGAGGCAAAATAATAAGCCCCTATCCTTCTATGTGTTTGGTTGAAATGTTTTGCGCATGTATACGTGGTGAGTGTTAGCAATCATAGAAGACTATATGATGGTTGAGTATGTGGAGCTCTTACTTCAACTCTGTTGAATAAGTTGAATTGCAATTGCTTGGTTACTAAGAACATAGGTTGTTAAGTTTCAAGAGAGTTCATTGTTTGAACCTTAACATGTGAATTGGTTGCCACTATAACATGAGAAGTTTTATAAGAAAGAATTGTTGTTATGATGCTAGGAGAAGTGATTGAAACTATCATTGATAAAACTTGTGCACTTTGCTAGCATTCACACTTCATAAATTATTTCTTTTATCATTTACCTACTCGAGGACAAGTAGGAATTAAGCTTGGGGATGTTGATACGTCTCCAACGTATCTATAATTTATGAAGTATTCATGTTGTTATTTTATCATTCTTGGATGTTTTACAATCATTTTATAGCAACTTTATATATTTTTTTGGGACTAACCTATTGACCCAGTGCCCAGTGCCAGTTGTTGTTTTTTGCTTGTTTTTTACATCGCAGGAAATCAATACCAAACGGAGTCCAAACGCAACGAAACTCCACGGAGATTTTTTATGGGCCAGAAGACATCCATTGGGCCAGAGCAGCACCTGGGGGTGCCCCGAGGGGGGCACAACCCACCAGGGTGCGCCAGGCCCCCCTGGCGCTCCCAGGTGGGTTGTGCCCACCTCGGTGGCCTCCCGCACCCCCTCTTTGCACTATAAATTCCCAAATATTCCGAAACCCACCGGGGTTAACCTAGATCAGAAGTTTCGCCGCCGCAAGACACTGTAGCCACCGAAAACCAATCTAGACCCTGTTCTGGCACCCTGCCGGAGGGGGAATTATCACCGGTGGCCATCTTCATCATCCCCGGGGCCACCACGATGAGGAGGGAATAGTCCACCCTCGGGGCTTGTCGGTGTACAAAAGTAGGGGCCTTTCTGTACCCCTTTACTTGTGCACGGGCAGTCGTAGCCGCACCTGCGGCCGGGCTTGGCGGGGCAGAGGAAGGGAAGGTACAATGCTGTCGAGGCAGCACTCAAGCCAGAAGCATGAAGAGCAAAGGGGCAAGGTGGATTCCCCCCCCCCTCCCCAGCAAGACCCTTGCCACGGCGGCCTACACAGCCCTGGCAAGAGCCTTGCCGGGGCAACTTGCCCAACACCAGCAAGGCCGCCACCCTTGAGCCTAAGAGTTCTGACACCATCGACAACGTCGAGGCCAAGACTCAGGGGCGCCTGTGTGGTGGCATGCAGATCTTTGTGAGGAACAAAGGCCTGCGAATCTAGAAATAAACTAGAAGGCGGAGACCCCCAGCAAGAGCCTTGCCGGGGACAGGCAAAGACCCCCGGCAAGGGCCTTGCCGGGGACAGATGAAGACCCCTGGCAAGAGCCTTCCCGAGGACGCCCGCGAGACCCCAGCAAGACCCTTGCCGGGGGCTTCTGCGGGGCCGAGGCTAGGCCCACACCAACCAACGTTTCGCTGCCCCGCGCCCGTGCCGGCGCGACAATCAGCCGCCAACTAGGCCAGCGCCTGCGTGGCAGCGCGCAACTTCTAGGCCAACTAGCCAAGCACCTCCGTGGTGGCATGCAGATCTTCGTGAAGACCCTGTCACCTGCGTGGCGCTGCATGCCTTGTCACCTTGGACGCGCGTAGAAGCAAGGCGAGGCGGCGATGGACGGGACAAGCTTCTTTGCCGTCCCCGATAAAGAAAGAGGGCACGTCGGCAACGCATTAAATGCATTTGTCCTACGGTCCCAGACAATAGACTTGTACAGTGTACATACTTTCCACCTCCTGTGTGCCACTGTGGCGAGCCCTTTGACATATAAAAGGAGGCCCGAGGCATACTGAAGAAGGATTGGGACTTTTGGAACTGGGCATGCACCGCAGCTAGTTCAAGAGCTCAAGAACACCAAATATATACAACAAAGCAGGACTAGGGTATTACGCATCGTTTGCGGCCCGATGGGTAAAAAATCCCCTCGCGATGATCTTTTAGACCCGCTCTTTGCGCAGCCCCACGCCCCGCCAACCATAGAAGGGATTCCCCAGGATCCCATAGGTGTCGTTTCACCCGACATCTTTGGTGCGCCAGGTAGGGGGCGCAAGCTGTGAAAATCTGGTCTGAAAGTTAGCGCATCGACTCCTTCATCATCGCCATGGCCCCCAAGAAGAAGGGGATCACAACGATCGGGTCGTCCGGAGCCGACCCGTCCGCACCAGTGCGGGCGGGCGATGCGGTGGCCATGGATGGTGCCGGAGGTGCGGCCCGCGAGCGTCCACGACACTCTGGCAATCGGAGCCAGGCGAGCGGCGTCGTTCGAGTCCAAGACGACGAGCCACACGCTGCTGGGTCTGGGGGCGGGGCCGTGTTGCCCACGGGCGGCGCGGCAACCTCTAGGACACCCCAGCCAGCGGCCGCGCCGCGGCCTTCCCTGGCAGCACGCGACGAGCAACGCTGCGACGCCGGAGCCCCTGGGCGCCGCCGCGGGAAGAGCCCTTTGTGTCACTCTCAGGACACATCGGGTCGGCGTGCACACCTGGACGCTGGCGGAAGCGGCGCGCGACCGCGAGATCGTGATAGAGCTCCTTCTGACGTGGTTAGAAGTCGGAGCGCGTCACGATCCACGCAGCTTTCGCCGCCACCCACGCCAGCAGAAGTGTTGGCGTTCGTGCAACTGCTCCTTGACTTTCCTCCTGCCGCGGAGAAGCTCGACGAGTGGAGAGCCACCATTCGAAGCCTCGTCAGCTTTGCCAATAAAGATGGACCATGACTAGTGGGACCCACGTGCTGGCGCTCCGTCGAGCCAGCGCACGCCAGTGGTGGGATGACCGCGGCTGCTGCGACCACGGAACACTCTCCTCCCCCATGCCAGCAACAGCAGCCACCGGCTCGTCGGGACGATGCCTGTGACAATGTTTCCACGGCGTCGTCTGACCCGCGATCCCGTTGCGCCCAACGTCAAGTTCTTCGAGAGCGAGCTCAGGAGGATGCTCGGACCACCATCGAACGGCGGCGGGAAGCGCGCCATCAGTCAGATCAGCATGCGGGGCCCACAATGGACCGCCCAGCGCCAGGGGGCTCCGGCGACCTACCTTACGAGGTGGGTTGTCCAGCCTTTACCCGTGAGATGCGTCAGTTCCAGTGGCCCACCCACCGCATGTTCAAGCCTGTGGTCGGAGAGAAGTACAACGGCAAGACTCACCCGTCTGAGTTCCTCAGCATCTACACTATCGCGATGCAAGCTGCCGGGGCTGGCGATGACAAGGTGCTTGCCAACTACTTTTCGTTGGCACTTAAGCCCGACGTCATGTCATGGTTGATGCACCTGCCAGTGATTTCATCTCTTCTTGGTCGGATCTGTCCCACGAGTTTGTTGGCGCCTTTACCGGAGGCCACCAAGCTCCTGGCCAGGCAAGTGACTTGCATGTCATCCCCTAGAAGGACGGCGAGACCCTGCACAAATACATACAAAGGTTCAGCCTGTGCAGTACAACATCCCAGATGTTCGCCCTGCCGCTGTCATTAGTGCATTCCATCAGAATGTGCGCAACCGCAAGATGCGTGAATAGCTGGCGATGAATAAGGTTAAGGATGTAGCCGAGCTTTATGTTCTGGCTGATAGATGTGCTCGGGCTGAAGAAGGAAGGAAGTACCCCGGCCAGGACGCCGGCGCGGAAACCGACTCCACAGACAAAGACGCAGTCGCCCCAGCAAAGAAGGGCCGACGACGCAATAGGAAGCATAAGGGCAAGACCGTGCTTGTCGTTGAGGGATCCGGGGACCCCGGCGCCGCCAAGAAGGCCAAGGCTGACAACCCCGGCAAGGAAGTTGCCGGGTCCACCGCCTGCCGGGCCTTGGCGGTTGCCGACAAGCCAGGAGGCTCCGACAAGCAGTACTGCAAGATCCATCGCACCAAGGGCCATGACCTCCAGAATTTCCGGCGGGTTAAGCTGCTTGCAGAGAAGCAGAAAACCGAGTATGAGAGGCGTGACAAGGAGAAGGGCCATGACGGTGCTTAGGGGTCTGGCAAGAAGCGTGGCTATCAAGGAGGTCGCCGTGACAAGGATAATCAACAAGAGAGGCCCGCTCGGGGCCGCGACAAGAAGGAGGGAGACGATGATCATGATGAGGACGACGAGTCCGGCGAGCATGAGTTCCAGAAAGCTACGGAGGCCATGTGCGTCGATGGCGGCGCCTCGTTGCACACCTCTCACCACCAACTGAAGCAGTGGGGGTGTGAGGTCACTGCGGCGGAGCCGTCATTCGATGCCCAGAGGCCACTGAAGTGGTCCAGCACGCCTATCATTTTTGACACTGAGGATCACCCCGATCGCACAACTACGGTCGGGTGCTTGCCGTTGTTGGTTTCACCAACGATAGCAACCTCAAGGTGACAAAAGTGCTAGTTGACGGTGGGGCCGGTCTGAACTTGATCTCGACTGCCGTGATCGAGAGGCTAGAAATCCCCGATGGAGATCTCGAGGAGACGGGCACGTTCCAAGGGGTCAACCCGGGGAGGAGTCAGCCAAAGGGTAAGATCACGTTGCCCGTTACATTTGGGGGTGAGCTGAACTATAGGACGGAGAAGATCGTTTTTCATGTCGCCAAGATCCCCTTGCCCTATAATGGGATCCTTGGCCGCCCAGTTCTCGCCAAGCTCATGGCAGCGTCACATTACGCCTACAACATGTTGAAGATGCCCGGTCCAATGAGCATCATCACCGTCCCCTCCAATAAGAAAGACGCGCTCATCTGCGCCAACCAACTTTACCGGGAGGCAGTTGCAGCAACTGCCGACAAGGCACTTGCTCCTGCCGCTAAAGCCTCGGGAGGGAAGAGAACCAGCAAGACCTCTGCCCCTGCTAGCAAGGCCCCTTCCGGTGAGACCTCTTCCGGCAAGACCTCCTGCACCCACTCCGGCAAGCGCGCCTCTTCGGAGTGTTGCGCTCCCGTCAAGGGCGTGCTAGAGAGCTCCACCGGCAAGAGCAAGAAATCCAAGGCAGCACCACCTGAGACCAAGAAGGTGCCCGTCAAGGAGGACGGCACGGGCGGGGCTTTTACTACAAGCTCCACCCTCGACAGCAAATAGGAAAGCGCGCTCATCACCTTCCTACGGGCGAATGTCGATGTGTTTGCGTGGCAAGCATCGGACATCCCCGGCGTTCCCAGGGAGGTGATTGAGCACCATCTTGCTATCTGCCCACAAGCGCGGCCCGTCAAGCAGAAGGTCAAGAAGCTTTGGAACGACAAGAATTCATCATCGAGGAGATCAGGAAGTGGAGGTGGCGGGCTTGGTCAGAGGAGTGCTCCACCCTACATGGTTGACCAATCCAGTGGTGGTGCGTAAGGCAAATGGGAAATGGAGGCTGTGCATTGACTATACAGATATCAATAAAGCCTGTCAAAAAGATCATTTCCCTCTGCCATGCATTGACCAGATAGTGGACTCCACTGCCGGGTGTGACTTGCTATCATTCCTCGACGCTTACTCAGGATACCACCAGATCTTCATGATGAAGGGAGACGAGGAAAAGACCGTGTTTATCACCCCATGTGGCACGTACTGTTTTGTACGGATGCCTTTCGGGTTGAAAAGCGCTGGTTTGACATTTGCCCGAGCAGTCCAAATTAGTTTTGAGCCGCAGCTGCATAGAAATATGGAAGCTTATATGGATGATATAGTGGTCAAAACCAAGGACAAGGCTACGCTCATGCAGGATCTGGAGGAAACATTTGCAAACCTACGCAAGATCAACCTCAAGCTCAATCGAGAGAAGTGCATGTTCGGCGTCCCGTCCGGCAAGATTCTTGGTTTCTTTGTGTCTCAACGCGGAATCGAAGCAAATCCCGACGAGATCAAAGCGATTGAGCAGATTGAGGCGCCAAGACGGGTCAAGGACGTCCATAGGCTCGCCGGCTGCGTTGCTGCTCTAAGTAGGTTCATCTCCAAATCTCCTGAGCGCTCCCTCCCCTTTTTCAAAGTTTTGAAAAAGGCGGGTCCAATGAAATGGACTCCGAAGGCAGAGGCAGCGCTGCAAGATCTGAAGAGGTACCTATCCTCCACGCCAACACTAGTCGCGCCTAAGCCACAAGAGCCGTTGCTGCTGTATCTAGCGGCGACGAATCAAGTGGTTAGTGCGGCGCTAGTGGCGCAGAGTGAACTTGAGGAAGAAACAGCGGCAGCGGCTGAGCCGTCGGATGATGGGCTGGGGCATTCCCCGGCACGGCCTGATGCTGGCAAGGTGGGACCCCCAGCAAGGCCCAATCCCGGCAAGACAGAGTCTGTGCAAGTAGGTGAAGTCAAACAGAAGAAAAAGGTGGTGCAGCACCCGGTTATTTTGTCAGTTCTCTCTTGCAGGGGGCTAGATCAAGATATTCTGGTATGCAGAAGCTACCTTTTGGCCTCCTCATGGCCTCGAGAAAGCTGCGCCACTATTTCCAAGAACATGAGATCACCGTCGTCACCCGCCTCCCTTTGCAACGAATCTTGCACAACCCAGATGCGACTGGGAGGATTGTGGAGTGGGTGTTGGAGCTGTCGAGCATTGGCCTCAAGTTTGAAAGTACTTCAACGATCAAGAGCCGAGCCTTGGCAGAGTTCATAGCAGAATGGACCGCAACACCCGACGAAGAGGTTCAAGAGACCACCCTTCCCGGCAAGGAGACGTGCTGCGATTGGATTATGTACTTTGATGGAGCTTTCTCACTGCAAGGTGCTGGTTCCGGTGTGCTACTCATCGCACCCACTAGAGAGCGCCTCAAGTACATAGTCCAAATGCACTTTCCCTGGGAAAAATCAACGAACAACACGGCGGAGTACGAGCGATTGCTTGCCAGTCTCAGGATCGCGGCAGACCTCGGAATCAGGAAGCTCATCATCAGAGGTGATTTGCAGCTCGTCGTTAAGCAAGTTAACAAGTATTACTAGAGCCCGTTGATGGATGCCTATGTGGATGAAGTAAGGAAGTTGGAAGAGCGTTTGACGGACTACAAGCAGAGCATGTTCCCCGAGCGGAGAACAGCATTGCCGATGACCTGTCGAAATGCGCTGCCCTCAAGTTGCCTGTGGAACCAGGTACCTTTGTGCTTCAATTAACTCAGCCATCCGTTGAGCCATCAGCAGGACAGAACAAGCAAAGGAAGGCAGGCCCCGGCAAGTACTTTCCCTCTGAGCTCCCAGGAGCCGCAGGCAAGGAAGTTGTCGGGTATCCCAAGCTTGCCGAGGAGCAGCAACCTCCGGCAGGGCCCCAGGCCCTGACCATAGAGGCAGCTGCCCCTATGGCCGAAGATGAGGCTTTAGTCCTTGCCGTCGAGCCCCAGGCTCCGGCATGGGCACATCGCACCGTCTGTTTCCTCCAAACGGGAGAACTCCCTGAGGAACAACAAGAAGCAGAGAAAGTAGCCCGTCGGTCCAGCATGTACCAGTTTGTGGATGATACCCTATACAGAAGGAGACCAAACGGTGTGAAATTGAAGTGCATTCCTCAGGAGGACGGACTGAAGCTGTTGGCAGAGATACATGGAGGCATATGTGGATCTCACATAAGATCAAGGGCCCTTGCCGGCAAGGCATTCCGGCAAGGTTTCTTTTGGCCCACTGCCCTCCAGGATGCAACTGCACTAGTAACCAAGTGTGAAGCGTGTCAGTTCCATTCAAAGAAGCTCCATCAACCAGCTCAAGCTCTTCAGACAATCCCTCTCTCCTGGCCATTTTCGGTCTGGGGGCTCGACATACTGGGCCCCTTTCCCCATGCTGTCGTGGGCTTTGAGTACTTGTACGTTGCAATCGACAAGTTCACAAAGTGGCCAGAAGTGGAACCGGTGAGAAAGGTGACGGCACAATCAGTCGTCAAGTTCTTCAAGGGACTAGTCTGCCATTTTGGTGTGCCAGATAGACTCATCACCGACAACGGCACGCAGTTCACAAGCTGCCCTTTATGCAGTATATCAAAGACCTCGGCGGCAAGGTTTGTTTTGCTTCTGTTGCTCATCCCAGAAGTAACAGACAAGCTGAGAGAGCAAACGCAGAGGTGTTGCGAGGCCTCAACACCAGGACTTTTGACAGGCTACACAAGTGCGGAAGGCGCTGGATTGATGAGTTGCCAACGGTTCTTTCGTCCATAAGAACGACGCCAAATCGAGCCACTGGCCAGACACCCTTTGCCCTGGTATACGGGGCAGAAGCAGTTCTCCCCACAGAACTCATATATGGGTCACCTCGAGTGCTCGCAAATGATGAGCTTGAGCAAGAGCAGTTGCGCCAAGATGATGTGACGCTCCTTGAGGAAGATCGTCTTCGGGCTGCTGTGCGAGCCGCTCGCTACCAGCAAGCCTTGCGCCGCTACCATAGCCGCAAGGTTCATGCCCGAAGCCTTGAGGAAGGCGGCCTTTTTCTTCGGCGAGTCCAATCCGCCAAGAATTCCAACAAGTTGACGCCAAAGTGGGAAGGCCCTTATCGGGTAATACGAGTCACCAGGCCCAGCGCAGTCCGCCTGGAGACTGAAGATAATATTCCAGTGAGCAACTCCTGGAACATCGAACATCTTCGCAAGTTTTACCCATAAGGCGCGGTTGCCGGGCCCCCCGGCAGACCACTTTTTGTACAAGCCTTGCCGGCAAGGCATGTAACCCTTTGTACAAAGCCAGGCGCAGACCCTGAGCAACAGATAAGTAAATGAAGTGCTGGCGCCCTAGAAATTAGCATGCATGCTAGGTTGAGTCTCTCTCTCTCTCTAGTAGGTTTGATAGTGCTTGGCGGCAACTAACACCTAGCATAGAGGTCGAGTGCGTGTCTTTCTGTCTCTTCCAGTCCTTTTTTGGTTCGCAGACTACACAAGCGCTTCTGCAGAACCGTTTGGAGAAAAGAAGATGGACCGACACCCCCGACCCCGGAAAGCCGAGGTTGCCGGGGGCTGCAGATTCAGATAAGTTTTTTTCTCCCCCGCTATGCGCTTCTGTATGAAACTTGAACGTATAAAACTTTGTTCATTCCTATGCCACCGTGCTCCCCCTTCCTATGCCCGAAATCCCTTTCAGGCCGGAATTTGGTTGTAGTTGCGGTGGAAGGGAAGTAAACAAAGGGCCCGATCCTACTTTGCCCCTACTTCCGCCAAGGGCGTGGGTATAATCATGGTATAAAGCGGGAGGACGACAAGGTTTGTTGCCGGGTGACGTTGTTTACTTAAAATAACAAGGACTCGCTCCTTAGTGTGGGCCTCTCTCACGCACAAAAGAACCCGGCAAACACCCTTTTTCATTAATACGTTGATTAAACAAGTACAATTCATATGGAATGTAAGCATAAGCAAGGGATTACAAGGTCTAAATTCGACAAGTGCCCGCAGGCTTAAGATCTAAAAAAAAGATAAGATGCCCGTAATCCCTTTCTTGTCCCTCTCCTCAGGAAGCAGATCAAGATAGTGGTAGGGCAAAAGGAGTGCCTAGGCGGGGCATGAGCAGAAGATGACGGCAAGAGAACGTCCCGGCAGCCGCCTAGAAGGGGGCTGGTGATGATGGTGCCGGGGAAGAAGCCGAAAGATGAGGCAGCGGGCCGGCAATACAAGACGAAGGCGTCGATGCCATCGTACTCCGACTTGACGGCCCGCCACCCGCCTTCTTCATCTTCTCCGGCCTTCCAGCGCCAGCCGCCAGAAGCAACGGCCCCGAGAAGTTCAAGGAGCTGGCTCGAGGAGCCGCCGCCAAGAACTAGCCCTCCCCCCGGCAAATCACTCTGCCGGGGAGAAGGCCAGGTGCAGATGGTGCTGCTGCCGGCGTCGCCTAGGGATGGGGCATCTGACGTCTAATTGGACCCGTCCCCGTCGTCCTCCCCACTGGTCCCCTCCTCGTCGCCATCGCTCGAGGAGGATCTCTCGTCGTCGGTCGAGCTCTCCGCGCAGCACCCAAACCAGATTCTCGAGCGCCCGAAGACCTTGGCAGAGAGCAGGTCGCTCTCCACTAATTTGAAGTGGAGAACGTGCCCCTTCATCAAGCAGTGAGCGTGTGCGAAGGTTTTCCAACCCCGACGAAGAAGCATTACATGAGGGACGGGAAACCTTGTGTTCGCCCACATGTCGCCATTGCAACACCCCTTCATGTGGAGCCTCAACCTTGGCGGCTGGTCAATCTCCAGCACCCTCGCGAACGCCTCGGGAAGACGAAGGCGGCTATGCGGCGGCTCGCACAACTTCAAGATGAACTCCACCGCTGTGTCTCCGACATGGCCACTCGACGAAGCAGGAGGAGATGGTGGCAGAGATGTTGGCGTCGCGGGTGCCCCCCTTCTGCGCCCACCTCGCCGACCGCGACCCCGTCCGGCGCCTCCACCTTGAGCGTCTGGCTCTTCCTTAACCATTGCGGCTCTCTGGCGGGAGGAAGATCTAGTCGCCTCCGCAGAAGGACGGTCGCGGCCGCGCCCTCTCGGCATGGTGGTGGATGGAGAATGGAGAAGAGGAGAAGACACGAGAGGATGCCTCTCCTCCTCCTGAACCCCTTTTTATAGCCAAACAAAGAAGGCCGTAGATTGGCTCTACACCTCTAAAAAGCCCTTTCAAATCCGGCTCATTAAAGCCGCTGGCACCGAGCGAGGTCGTCGACCGCCCTCATGCGCCAATCAAAGGCGCATGGGTATCGGCCATGGCGCGCCTTCCCATATCCCACGCAAACGTCACCTACCCCACGCCCTACATGCGGCGTACGGGGCGAAAAAGGCGGGCGTGGTGGGAAACATGGAATGGTGGTTCCAAGATTGGAAAAGGCGCAGAGGGTAAATAAGCAGCGCCCCTGCGGTTTCCTATTTTTTATGGGGAAGGCGCGGGCTGCCTCTATACTATTCACCGCAGGATGACGCAAGCACGCTATGGCCGTTCCACGCACGACACCCATGTCACGCACTCAACGGGTCGTGGGGAAGCGCAACTGGTGAAGGAGTTACCGCAGTTAAAACTCTGCCACGCGTGCCCGCGCACCGTTCTGGGCCTGGCCCAACAACACTTCGCGCTTATGTGTGGCCCAGGCCCGAGGGCTCCTATCAGTGTACAAAAGTAAGGGCCTTTCTGTACCCCTTTAGTTGTGCACGGGCAGTTGTAGCCGCACCTGTGCCCGGGCTTGGCAGGGCAGAGGAAGGGAAGATACAAGGCTGCCGAGGCAGCACTCAAGCCAGAAGCATGAAGAGCAAGGGGGCAAGGTGGATCCCCCCCCCCCCCGGCAAGACCCTTTTCGGGGCGGCCTACACAACCCCGGCAAGAGCCTTGCCGGGGCAACTTGCCCAACACCAGCAAGGCCGCCACCCTTGAGCCTGAGAGTTCTGACACCATCGACAACGTCGAGGCCAAGACTCAGGGGCGCCTGTGTGGTGGCATGCAGATCTTTGTGATGAACAAAGGCCTGTGAATCTAGAGAGAAACAAGAAGGCGAAGGCCCACGGCAAGAGTCTTGCCGGGGACAGGCAAAGACCCCCGGCAAGAGCCTTGTCGGGGACAGATGAAGACCCCCGGCAAGATCCTTGCTGAGGACGTCCGCGAGACCCCGGCAAGACCCTTGCCGGGGGCATCTGCGGGGCCGAGGCTAGGCCCACACCCACCAATGTTCCACTGCCCCGCGCCCGTGCCGACGCGGCAATCAGCCGCCAACTAGGCCAGCGCCTGCATGGTAGCGCACAACTTCTAGGCCAACTAGCCAAGCACCTGCGTGGTGGCATGCAGATCTTCATGAAGACCCTGTCACCGCACCAACTTAGTAGCCAGCCAGCCAGCGTGGCGCTGCATGCCTCGTCACCTTGGACGCGCGTCGAAGCAAGGCGAGGCGGCGATGGACGGGACAAGCTTCTATGTTGTCCCCGATAAAGCAAGAGGGCACATCGGCAGCGCATTAAATGCGTTTGTCCTATGGTCCCAGGCGATAGACTTGTACACTATACATACTTTCCACCTCCTGTGTGCCACTGTGGCGACCCCTTTGACATATAAAAGGAGGCCCGAGGTGTACCGAGGAAGGATTGGGACTTTTGGAACTGGGCATACACCGCAGCTAGTTCAAGAGCTCAAGAACACCAAATATATAGACCAAAGCAGGACTAGGTTATTACGCATCGTTTGCGGCCCGAACCTGGGTAAAAATCCCCTCGCGCTGATCTTTTAGACCCACTCTTTGCGCAGCCCCATGCCCCGCCAACCGTAGAAGGGATTCCCCAGGATCCCATAGGTGTCGTTTCCCCCGACAGGGCTGAGGGTTTGTACTAGTAGCTATGTGTTTAATCTCTCCCTCTCTGTCTCTCGTGATCTATATCATGGGCTTTGTTAATATAGATGGATCGTATGATGTTTCTACCCTATATACTCTTGTTGTGATGAATTGAATCTTTACCCTTTGAAGTTTTGTCTTGTCGGATTGAATATTCAGATATGAGAACACATGATGTATGTCTTGCGGTATGAATAGTTGAGGTGACAATGAAGTATCGTATTGATTCACATGATATATGTTATGGCACTCAACTTGCGGATTCCTGAGGTGACGTTGGGGTAATCTATGCATAGGGGTTGATGCACGTTTTTATTATCTTTTCTCCAATAGAAACTTTGGGGTCTCTTTGTAGTTCTTTGTGTGGATTGAGTATTATGACTATGAATTTGATTTGGTGTTATTTTAGTACGAACTCTAGGATAGATAGAACGGAAAAAATAGCTTCGTGTTATTTTAGTATGAACTCTTGAATAGATTGAACAGGAAGAATAGCTTTGAGGTGGTTTCGTACCCTACAAACAATTTCTATCTTTTGTTCTCTGCTAATAGGAACTCGGGAGTGATTCTTTATTGCACTTTGAGGGATAATCATATGATCCAACTATTTAGCATTGTTGAGAGTTTGCACTAGTGAAAGTATGGACCCTAGGCCTTGTTTTCAAGCATTGAAATACCGTTTTTTGTGCCTGTTTACTATTTGCTACCTTGCTATTTTTATTTATTCAGATTATAAAAATATATTTCTACCATCCATATTACACTTTTATCACCATCTCTTCACCGTGCACCTATACAATTTGCCCATTGTATTGGGTGTGTTGGGGACACAAGAGATTTATTGTATTTGGTTGCATGGTCATTTGAGAGAGACCATCTTCATCCTACACCTCTCATGGATTGATAAACCTTAGGTCATCCACTTGAGGGAAAATTGCTACTGTCCTACAAAACTCTGCGCTTGGAGGCCCAACACGTGTCTACAAGAATAAAGTTGCATAGTAGACATCACCTTGGCAAGGGCCGCCTTCAGCTCGGCGTCCTTGGCCTCGGCCACCCTCTCGTACTCCTGGCGGCGGTGAAGTTTCGCCTGGTGGGCCTTCCCCATCGTGGCCCCCAACGCCTTCAGGCGTTCCACCTCGGCCTGAAGCTGGCCCTTGTCGTCGGCCAGCTTGTCGCGTTGCTGGCAGGCCTCGGCAAGGACCCGCTGGGCCTCCTCGACCTTGGACGCCTCCGCCTTGAGGCAATCCACCTCGGCCTCGAGCCGGCTCTTGTCGCCCGCCGGCTGCTCCTGCAGCCGGCCGGCTTCGTCAAGCGCCCGCCGGGCCCCTGCTGCTTCCACCTTCGCCTCCGCCACCTCGGCCCGAAGCCGGCCTACGTCAGCAACGACCCGGTCATACTGATAGCCGGCTCGAATCAGCCGGGTTCGCCAGGACGACACCTCAGCTGCACCAGCCACACAACGAAGATTCAGAAACAAAGGGTTACTTTAAGATTCGACCCGACTACTATGTAGTTGGCATGAATCTCGGGGGCTACACCCAGTGGGTGCGCTAGCGCACCCCCACTAAAAATAGCACACAAGACAGATACCTGTGGCATCGCGGAGTGCCTCCTCCTTGGCGGAGAGCTGCTCCTTGAGCTGCCGGTGCTTCTCCAAGAGCCGGTTGAAGACGCCGACCCGGTAGGAGTCCAGTTGCTCCAAGGAGCAGTGATCAGCACAAGACAGCAGTTTAAGATTCAACCCAACTACTACGTAGTTGGCTCGAATCTCGGGGGCTACACCTAGTGGGTGCGCTAGCGTGCCCCCACTAAAAGATGGAAGACGAAGGAAGAACTTACGAACACGGCGCGCTCCAGCTCTCGCGTCTGCTCCACCTCGGCCTGGGCAAAGGCCTGGATCCTGTCGGTGCGCCCTCGGAGGCGACGGCTCACGGCGGCCATCGCTGCCTCCTCTTGGGTCAAGGGCCCAAAGAAGACCTCGCTAGGCCCAGCCCGAGCCGGCTGCGACCCAACGACACGACGTCTCCCCGCCCTGGGCACCAGGGCGTACTCGCCGCTGATCGCCTCCTCCACGACCGGCGCACTCTCCGGCGTTCTCTCCGGTGCGGCGGTCGGAGTCGCTTGCGGCGCCCCACCCGTCGGCGCCCGAGGCGCCCCCTCCGGTGCTGTCCACGGCGCCTCCTCCAAGACGGCGTCGCCGCCGCCTCCCTCAACCCCCACCCGCTCGACCACGTCAGTCCGCGGCGGGGTGTTGTCATCCACGTCCACGACCTCCCGGTCAAGGTCCACCACGTCCGCACGGCCACCTTGGCCGCGCTCCCCCTCCGACGACGACATGAAGACCGTCGTTGCCGGCTCCATCCCTGCCGGCATCTCAGGCCACGCCGGCTCCGTGGCGGCCCGCGCCCACGTCGCTGCGGCGCTGACCCAAGCCTAGGCCGACGTCCCCTCCAGCTCCTCCTCGGCCCTGTTCCGGTCCTGCCAGGCCAGGCCCTCGGTGTCGGCCCGGTCCAGGCCGAGGTCCGGATCGGCCATCTCCTCGTCCCGGTCAATGGCGCTGGTCCGGCTCTTCCAGAACATGGCACCCCCGCTAGACGCGGCATCCGCCGCCGCCAGCGCCAATGAGATCGGCGACCTGAAGCCTGACGGAGTAAACAAGCAAGAAATAAAGGAAGCCACTCGGCAACTCGAATCCAGTAGAAAGAGAACTCACCCGGGCACCACCGGGACGGCGGGTCTCGCCGGCGTCGACTACAGAGCACGTTGCCTCCTCTTGGCGGGTGGTTTCGCCCCAGCCATCGGGTCCGCCGCGCGCTTCGCGGCCGGACCTCGGTGCGCCACATTGTCCTTCCCATGCGGCTGGCTTGCCGCCACCGTCCCCCGAGACAACCCGGCTCCAGCCGCGCCGCCGCCTCCTCCACTCGGCGCCGCTGCACCAACAACTCACATAAAAATCCTCGCGCCGCCTCGCGACCAGCAACTCAAGAAACATAGAACACCGAAACTTACCCGCACGGCGCCCTGCGCCGGCGTCGGTGTCCTCCTCCTCTGCCTCCTCACCATGGGCCACGGGCACCTTCGAGCCGACCCGCACCACCTGCATCGGCGCCCGGTCATATGGGTGCCGGATGGCATTCAGAAGCACCTCCCGTGTCGCGTCGGGACGAACAAGAAGATGGGCGGCGGCAAAATACAGAGACCAAGGACTCACAGCCGGTGCCGGGTTCGCCTGGCTGTATGGGGTTTTCCTAACTCCCAATCCTCCTTCAGCCCGGCCTTGGAGATGTCGTTGACCTGGCGGGCGACCTGGTCCGCCCCCAGGCGTAGGTTTGACATCCGGTCGGGGTCCTGAAGACCGGTCGCCAGACCGATGATATGGGTGCGCTGCTGCAGCGGTAGCACCCGGCTCTTGATGAAGGCGACAATGAGGTCGGTGCCAGTGAGCCCCTCCCGCTCCTTCATCTCCGTCATCGCTCTGGCACAAGTTGAGCACCTCATGTGACAGATTCCGGGGGAAGTAGTTCCAGTTCTGCTTCCCCTGCGGCGCCACGTCGACGAAGGGCGGCAAGTTGATGCGGGCCGCGCTAAGGTTGCGGACATAGAAGAAGGAGTTCTGCCACTTCTTGGTAGAATCCTCCAGCGGCATCTTGGGGCATCCCCCGTTCGTCCGCTTGTAGATGACGGCGGCCCTGCAGGAGGCCATCTCCCCGGCCTTCGGGCCCTGCTTCTTCAAGGCGAAGAAGCACACCCAGAGGTCGATCGAGGGCTCGACCCCAGGTACCCCTCGCACAGGGTGACGAAGCCCGCGAGCTGCAAGATGGCGTTCGCACCGAGACGATAGGGCTGGAGCCCGAAGAACTCCAGTAAGTTACGGAAGAAGTGGCTCGTCGGGAGGCCGAACCCGCGCTTGAAGGAAGACCACGAGCTCCGTCTCCTCCGACCGCGGCGCCTGCTCGCCCTCCGGCAGGCGCACGGCGACCTCCGTCTCCCTCGGCAAGCGCCTGGTGTCGTGGAGGTACGCGATGTCCTCCGCGGTGATGGAGGAGCCCATCCACGAGCCCTACGGAAGCGCCATCAAGATGAAGCGAAGCGAAGAAAGAAATAAAAGAGAAGAGTGGTGGTGAAGCTCTGCTCGAAGCAGCGGGTATCGCAGCGCGCGGCGGTTGCAAGAAGCATAGGGAGGACGAAGAGACAGGGGAGCACGAGCGAGAATGATTTCCGCCACCCCCTCCCCCAATTAATAAGCCACGGCTCAAACGTGGGGAAGTGGGATCGTTTGCGCTCGCCCCTCCCACTTCCCCGCAATAAGTGCACGCGTGCGCACGCAATAACTGCCTTGAGAATGGCAACCGACTCACAGACGCCGCAATAAATCTGCGCGCGTGGGCCGAGGGCGTGCAGTGGCGAGCCCCAGCCCGTCGCCCTGTCCCGTCGCGTGCGTGGCCTGTCAGGCCCCTTCGGCTCCCGAGCACCACGTGGCGCCTGAAGGAAATATGCCCTAGAGGAAATATTAAAGTATTATATATTTCCTTATATCATGATAAATGTTTATTATTCATGCTAGAATTGTATTAACCGGAAACATAATACATGTGTGAATACATAGACAAACAGAGTGTCACTAGTATGCCTCTACTTGACTAGCTCGTTAATCAAAGATGGTTATGTTTCCTAGCCATAGACATGAGTTGTCATTTGATTAACGGGATCACCTCATTAGGAGAATGACGTGATTGACTTGACCCATTCCGTTAGCTTAGCACTCGATCGTTTAGTATGTTGCTATTGCTTTCTTCATGACTTATACATGTTCCTATGACTATGAGATTATGCAACTCCCGTTTACCGGAGGAACACTTTGTGTGCTACCAAACGTCACAACGTAAATGGATGATTATAAAGGTGCTCTACAGGTGTCTCCAAAGGTACTTGTTGGGTTGGCGTATTTCGAGATTAGGATTTGTCACTCCAATTGTCGGAGAGGTATCTCTGGGCCCACTCGGTAATGCACATCACTATAAGCCTTGCAAGCATTGTGACTAATGAGTTAGTTGCGGGATGATGTGTTACGGAATGACTAAAGAGACTTGCCGGTAACGAGATTGAACTAGGTATGGAGATACCGACGATCAAATCTCGGGCAAGTAACATACCGGTGACAAAGGGAACAACGTATGTTGTTATGCGGTCTGACCGATAAAGATCTTCGTAGAATATGTGGGAGCCAATATGGGCATCCAGGTCCCGCTATTGGTTATTGACTGGAGACGTGTCTCGGTCATGTCTACATAGTTCTTGAACCTGTAGGGTCCGCACGCTTAACGTTACGATGACAGTTTTATTGAGTTTTGATGTACCGAAGGAGTTTGGAGTCCCGGATGAGATCGGGGATATGACGAGGAGACTCGAAATGGTCGAGACGTAAAAATCGATATATTGGACGACTATATTCGAACTTCGGAAAGGTTCCGAGTGATTCGGGTATTTTTCGGAGTACCGGAGAGTTACGGGAATTCATATTGGGCCTTAATGGGCCATACGGAAAAGGAGAGAAAGGCCTCAAAAGGTGGCCGCACCCCTCCCCATGGTCTGGTCCGAATTGGACTAGGGAAGGGGGGCGCACCCTTCCTTCTTTCTCCTTCCCCCTTCCCTTCTCCTACTCCCACAAGGAAAGGAGGAGTCCTACTCCCGGTGGGAGTAGGACTCCCCCCTATGGCGCGCCTCTCCCCTTGGCCGGCTGCCTTCCCCTTGCTCCTTTATATACGGGGGCAGGGGGGCACCCCAGAGACAAAACAATTGATCCTTGAGATCTCTTAGCCGTGTGCGGTGCCCCCCTCCACCATATTACACCTTGATAATACCGTTGCGGAGCTTAGGCGAACCCCTGCGTCGGTAGAACATCATCATCGTCACCACGCCGTCGTGCTGACGAAACTCTCCCTCAACACTCGGCTGGATCGGAGTTCGAGGGACGTCATCGAGCTGAACGTGTGCTGAACTCGGAGGTGCCGTACGTTCGGTACTTGATCGGTCGGATCGTGAAGACGTACGACTACATCAACCGCGTTGTGATAACGCTTCCGCTGTCGGTCTACGAGGGTACGTGGACAACACTCTCCCCTCTCGTTGCTATGCATCACCATGATCTTGCGTGTGCGTAGGAAATTTTTTGAAATTACTACGTTCCCCAACAGTGGCATCCGAGCCTGGTTTTATGCGTTGATGCTATGCACGAGTAGAACACAAGTGAGTTGTGGGCGATATAAGTCATACTGCTTACCAGCATGTCATACTTTGGTTCAGCGGTATTGTGAGATGAAGCGGCCCAGACCGACATTACGCGTACGCTTACGCGAGACAGGTTTCACCGTTGCGAGCACTCATTGCTTAAAGGTGACTGGCGGGTGTCTGTCTCTCTCACTTTAGTTGAACCGAGTGTGGCTACGCCCGGTCCTTGCGAAGGTTAAAACAGCACCAACTTGACAAACTATCGTTGTGGTTTTGATGCGTAGGTAAGAACGGTTCTTGCTAAGCCCGTAGTAGCCACGTAAAACTTGCAACAACAAAGTAGAGGACGTCTAACTTGTTTTTGCAGGGCATGTTGTGATGTGATATGGTCAAGACATGATGTGATATAATTTGTTGTATGAGATGATCATGTTTTGTAACCGAGTTATCGGCAACTGGCAGGAGCCATATGGTTGTCGTTTTATTGTATGCAATGCAATCGCCATGTAATGCTTTACTTTATCACTAAGCGGCAGCGATAGTCGTAGAAGCATAAGATTGACGAGACGACAACGATGCTACGATGGAGATCAAGGTGTCGCGCCGGTGACGATGGTGATCATGACGGTGCTTCGGAGATGGAGATCACAAGCACGGTGCTTCGGAGATGGAGATCACAAGCACGGTGCTTCGGAGATGGAGATCACAAGCACAAGATAATGATGGCCATATCATATCACTTATATTGATTGCATGTGATGTTAATCCTTTATGCATCTTATCTTGCTTTGTTGTGACGGTAGCATTATAAGATGATCCTTCACTAAATTATCAAAGTATAAGTGTTCCCCCTGAGTATGCACCGTTGCGAAAGTTCTTCATGCTGAGACACCACGTGATGATCGGGTGTGATAGGCTCTACGTTCAAATACAACGGGTGCAAAACAGTTGCACACGCGGAATACTCAGGTTAAACTTGACGAGCCTAGCATATAACAGATATGGCCTCGGAACACGGAGACCGAAAGGTCGAGCGTGAATCATATAGTAGATATGATCAACATAGTGATGTTCACCGTTGAAACTACTCCATCTCACGTGATGATCAGACATGGTTTAGTTGATATGGATCACGTGATCACTTAGAGGATTAGAGGGATGTCTATCTAAGTGGGAGTTTTTAAGTAATATGATTAATTGAACTTAAATTTATCATGAACTTAGTCCTGATAGTATTTTTGCAAATTATGTTGTAGATCAATAGCTCGCGTTGTTGCTTCCCTGTGTTTATTTTTGATATGATTCCTAGAGAAAATTATGTTGAAAGATGTTAGTAGCAAAGATGCGGATTGGATCCGTGATCTGAGGATTATCCTCATTGCTGCACAGAAAAATTATGGCCTTGATGCACCGCTAGGTGACAGACCTATTGCAGGAGCAGATGCAGACGTTATGAACGTTTGGCTAGCTCAATATGATGACTACTTGATAGTTTAGTGCACCATGCTTAACAGCTTAGAATCGGGACTTCAAAGACGTTTTGAACGTCATGGAACATATAAGATGTTCCAGGAGTTGAAGTTAATATTTCAACCAAATACCCGAGTTGAGAGATATGAAGTCTCCAACAAGTTCTATAGCTAAAAGATGGAGGAGAATCGCTCAACTAGAGAGCATGTGCTCAGATTGTCTGGGTATGTAACACCCCGAGAATCATGCTACAGTAACTCTCTGAGATTAAGCTAATCATGTTGCTAAACAGGGCTTGATCACAATTGCATCAAATTTCTTTTCAAACTCCTAGTTCAAACTTCAATTAAAATAAAAGTTTTCAAAAATTTGAACAAAAATGTTCGGTGGGTGCCAAATAATACACTGGTAATTATGGTGGAGAAAACACATTTTTATAAGATACCTAAATACTTTTAAATGAAATAAAACAGAAAAGAAAATAAACAAATAAAAAGAAAAAGCAAAAGAACACAGCACAGACAAAGAAAAAGAAAAAAAAGAGAGAATGCCCTCCCCCCCCACTGGACCGCTGGCCCAACTGGGCCAACCCCCGGCCCAGCCGGCCTAGCCCATCTCCCACTCCCGCTCGCCCCCTTCCCTGTTCCCCCGACCGGGGTCGGAACAGGGGC